>NW_005353663.1:2034788-2139676 GCF_000412655.1 Myotis brandtii | reverse complement strand
GTCCAGGCATGTGCCCTGACCAGGAATCGATCCTGTGACTTCTTGGTTCATAGGTCAATGCTCAACCATTAAGCCACACTGGTGGGGCTAGAGTATATTTTTATCCAATTTGAGATGCATACAATTACTAACCCATATTCAAATGATCACAACTTCTTCAGTTGAATAAAATCCATGCTAATTTATTAAGTAAGTCTCAAAAGAAACAATGGCCGCCCCTTCACTGTGAAACTGGAAACCTACGGGAGTTCTCAGGATAACACTGGGAAAATTACAAGAAAAACATTCATGGAGACACTTCCCCGGGATTGTCGGACTGTCCTTGTGTGCCATATCCTGGCCCACAGGAAAGTTCTGGTTGAAAAAGTACTTTTCTTGGGCAGTAACAGTAATGATCTGGGTGTACTACCTACCCTGCCAATCTTAACACTCTTTTCTTACTTTGGAGCCTGACGTTGGAAATGATAAGGATGTGAGCGTAAGAAATGGCTGTAGTCTTCCTTGCATTATTGCCTAAACTAATCCTATTCTAAAACAGCAGCAGACAGTAGCATAAGGACAATGTTTATAATTATTCATAGTTATTAATGTACAAAATCACAAGGAGAGACTATAAATATGAACAGATTTTGAAAAGTAAGAGTACATGTTTGAGTGTCAAATAAAAACAAATCTAGAATTAGAAAAGAAAATACTTTTTTCAAAAAGAGTAATTGCAATATGGAGAACTCTTTGATATCAGGCTATTCAGCACCTCAAAATGAAACCAAAGGTACTTTAGTGGATATTTAAACTGAAGTCCAGACTGTCTACCATTCATAATTTCAGCAGAGTCTTAAAAAGGAACCATGAGGCATTAGCAAAAAAAAAACCCCAACAAAACAAACAAACAAACAAAAAAAACAGAAGGAGAGAAATATAATTAATCCCCTGTACCTTCGAGATCTCGATAGGGGTGCCTGGGGGAGGGGGAGGTGAAGGGGAGTGCTAGAAAAAAATATCAGAGGTTTCCCAGGGCATGTCTTCAGCCACTTATGTCTGATAGAGTGGATTGCTATTTCATAATTCACTGAAGGCAATGCGTATGTATCTGTGATTATGTGTGTCAAGGTGTCACTATGGCCCTCCACAGTTTTTTGACCTCCGTTTTCCAATGATCGAGTAGGGAAGGTGCACCTCTGTTACTGAAGTTTTCAAATTGACTTTTCAATGTGTATACAAAAACTAGTTTCTAGACTGAGTATAATTCTCTTGTGCTTAGTAAGTATGGATATAACAAAATAGGTACTGTAATCTTTTAGCAATTTTTGCTGACAGTCATGGTGTCATATATCACAGTATATATGTGTGTATATATATACTTATATATATTTTAAATTATGTTTGTATTAATTTTAGAGAGGAAGGGAGTGAGATACAGAGATGGAAACATCGATGAGAGAGAAACATCGATCTGCTGCTCCCCAGTTTATATTGGGAATTTATTTTTAAATGTGACACCTAAAACTTTGTTTGGATCATACACGTAGACTAACCGTGAGATCTAAGTATTTTTGGGTGGGGTGGGGAGGGAACAACAAACACATGCTTTCCTGGCAAATTTAACAAATACACAATGTATAGATTTATGTTTTTTCTTAATGCCCATCTAACCTACCATTAGTTCTTTTAATTACATATATCACTAGTATCTATAAGCTATATCCTATCTCATAAAAGTTATCTTAATATTTAATCTCCACAAGTTGGATTTTTTCTCTAGACTAACAAATTTATATTAGGCCTTGTAGATCTCAGGAGTGTTGCAAAGTAGTATATTAAATAGAATTAATATTTTTATAAGGGTACTATTGAATGATGTAAGCTTTCTATACTTACATATCACTTAAATTACCAAAATAATACTGCAAAATTTATAATCATCCCACCTAAATGGTAATTAACATGTGCTTTATTAAAAACAATGTAAAGAAATTATTAAATCATTACAGTGACTGTGCTATCATAGAGGATATAAATAAAAGAATGATGGAAAATGCATCACTCATATACTTCTGTACTTTTAATTCTAAAATCAATTTCTTAATATATTGTGTGCATCCTACCAGCCTCACGGCATAGAAACCTTGGAGTTCTTTCTCTCCCTCACCAAATTCTATCACGCCCCTCAGGGGACAATTTGCATATTAGCCTTTTATTATATAGGATTACATAGGATGTGGCAAAAGAGGCTTTGCAGGTGTAGTTAAGTTGAGGATCTTCAGATGGGGAGAGTATCCTGGATTATCCAGGTGGGACCAATATAATCACAAGAGTTCTTATAAGACGGTGGTTCTCAACCTTGGCTGCACATTAGAATCACCTGGGAGTCTTTTTAAAATCCTGATTTCTGGGCCTCATCCTCCGGAAATTCTGTTTCTTTGTTATGGGGTGGGGCCACAACATTAGTAACAAAGAAACAGAATTTCCGGAGGATGAGGCCCAGAAATCAGGATTTTAAAAAGATTCCCAGGTGATTCTAATGTGCAGCCAAGGTTGAGAACCACTGTTTTAGAGGGAAGGATAGTCAGAACTAGCAGGTGCTTTTAAGGGAAAATTAGGAAATGGGGGAGAGCAGACCGCATGATTGAGGGTCTGACATGCTGAGGTTACCTCATCCTTGGGATGAGCGGTTAAGGAGGGTGTTCTGCATTTCAGGGCTTGCTCAGAATTGGGGGAATGCTCAAGTCCAGGGACCTGTGGAGTTTGGGGAGAGAAGCCTAACTAAGGCTTCGTCAAGGCAAGGCAGAGAGGAAGAAATGGGCAACAGTGAACACTTGGTCAAGTGGTTGCAACAAATTCTGATATTGATACACAAAAGAAAAATATTTTGCCACTTTGTGTTAAGACCAGACTCTACACTGGAACCAATTTTCCTTTTCTGAGTTACATTCTTTATCCTTTCCTAATATACACATGTGCATGTATTAGTATGTCTTGTTATTCACACACTCAAAACTACACATATATAGTATTACCAAATAATAGGTTTAATGATAGTATTATTTAGTAGGTTGAAATTCCAAGTTTTAAAATAGAATTACTTTTATCATACCTATTATGAAACAATATTTACAATCCATTGATTGGATTTATCATCTTAATTTGAATATTATAAAGAAAAATACATTTATACATTCACGAGAAGACATACATGAAAAATGCATGGGATTGTCTGTTGGCCATATAGTTTATTTCGTCTATTTATTTGAATTGTAATTTCTTTTGATTAAGTATACAGATTACATACAAATTATTGCAAAGTAAGTATACAGATTACATACAAATTATTGCAATATTTTATTACTCTAAACACTAACACATAGTAGGAATTTTTATAAAATATTTCTAAATTAACAGTAAATACTATGAATCACAGTTTATATTGGGAATTTATTTTTATTTATTTTTTTAATTTTTTTTATATATTTTATTGATTTTTTACAGAGAGGAAGGGAGAGAGATAGAGAGTTAGAAACATCGATGAGAGAGAAACATCGACCAGCTGCCTCCTGCACATCTCCCACTGGAGATGTGCCCGCAACCCAGGTACATGCCCTTGACTGGAATCGAACCTGGGACCTTTCAGTCCGCAGGCCGACGCTCTATCCACTGAGCCAAACCGGTTTTGGTGGGAATTTATTTTTAAATGTGACACCTAAAACTTTATTTGGATCATACACGTAGACTAACCTTGAGATCTAAGTATTTTTGGGTGGGGTGGGCAGGGAACAACAAACACATGCTTTCCTGGCAAATTTAACAAATACACAATGTATAGATTTATGTTTTTATCTAATGGCCATCTAACCTACCATTAGTTCTTTTAATTACATATATCACTAGTATCTATAAGCTATATCCTATCTCATAAAAGTTATCTTAATATTTAATCTCCACAAGTTGGATTTTTTCTCTAGACTAACAAATTTATATTAGGCCTTGTAGATCTCAGGAGTGTTGCAAAGTAGTATATTAAATAGAATTAATATTTTTATAAGGGTACTATTGAATGATGTTAGCTTTCTATACTTACATATCACTTAAATTACCAAAATAATACTGCAAAATTTATAATCATCCCACCTAAATGATAATTAACATGTACTTTATTAAAAACAATGTAAAGAAATTATTAAATCATTACAGTGACTGTGCTATCATAGAGGATATAAATAAAAGAATGATGGAAAATACATCACTCATATACTTCTGTACTTTTAATTCTAAAATCAATTTCTTAATATATTGTGTGCATCCTACCAGCCTCACGGCATAGAAACCTTGGAGTTCTTTCTCTCCCTCACCAAATTCTATCACGACCCTCACCACCTACCTGGTGTCTAGGATAGCTCCCTAGCAGTTCTCTAAACAGTGTTACCGCCTCTACTACACGTCGCCTTCCGATGCCAGACTGATCCTCCTAAAACACTACACTTGCTGTGCTAATCTTGCTCATAAACCTGCAAAATCCCCTAATGGCTTGTCATATTGAGTCCATGATCTTGTGCCTTGTCTTCAAATAATTCAAAAACATATACTAACTTTTACTTTACTCTCCCTTCTCTGGGAATTCTCAGACTATTGTCTGGACTTGTTTTCAAACAGAATGAGGGTATGGGGAAAGGAAGTGAATTATAGAGAGTGAATGTAAGGAGAGAACAGAGAAAGGAATAATTAAAAAAAAAGAAGAAAGAAAAACAAAATAATCTTGGACCTTAGAATTCAGCCAACAAAGCGGTGAGACTGGAAGAGGAAAACTCTTCCCCTGGAGCCCTAGCTTGGCGGTCTTGAGGCCGGGAGCCCCAGTAGGGAAGGGTGAGGCATTCAGGACAGAGGTGGGAGGTGATTAAGGAAGCAGCACAGCAGGGACAAAGGGTGTGAGTGTGAAAATGAAGAAGGTGGGCGTATGCTAGTTCTGGATTTTGAAGGATGCCATGAGGTGTTTTAGTTAGCTTTGGTGCGATCAATTTCACGTTAGATCAGTCTCACTGTTTAGTGAACTAGAGGAAAAACTTAAATTACCATCTAGTGTGCTTTTAAAGTGACATTTACTCCACACTTAAATCCTTTGGATCAGGATGCATGATCTTTCTAAAATAGTCATCTTAATCTGATTTGCTTGTGTAAAAACATTATCAGAAGAATAGCTGTCATATGGCCACTATTGGCTTAAGGCTCATCTCAGGCTTCCTTTCAGGGAATCTTACATAAATTCTCCCTAAAAGTCTCTCCGCCTAGCATTGTACATTCCATTGCACTTAATTTGTTATAAATTAACTATTAAGCCCTTAATATTGAAGACTGTGCCTTGCATTTTAATTATTCGTGCTTACCTGGCATAATGTCTGACACTCAGGAGACATGTCCAAAAATATTAATGTTTGTTGCATGTAATATTATATTTAAAATAATTTTTTCTTGAAATATTAATGTTTATTGCACATAAATGGCTAATTATTCTGTATCTACAATCTGTTAATAGATTTACTTTGTATATTGTAAAAAGATTTGTGGGATGCAACTACAAAAACACACATAAAACAAAAATAATGAAATATGCTCTTCATAATTTAAAGGAATATTGGTGTTCAACAATGTACTTGATGCTATTCTAAGAATGAAGAATAAAACAGTTAATAAGCAGATAAACTGAAATCATTGGTTTCACAGAATTTTCATTGTCATGAGTGGAGATGACTGATAAATAAATGAAGATTGACATAGGTCTAATGGCAACAATAATAGGTATAAATAAAAGAACCATGGCAAATTATGCACATCCTTCTGTATTTTTTTTTATTTTAAAGCCCATTTCTTAGAGTAGTATTTCATCCTTCCAGTCTTACAACCTAGTATAGTAACCTTAGAGTTTTTTTCTTTCACATCAAATTCTGAAAAAAGAGTGAGCACTAAAAAGGGAATGCAGAATTATTCAGTAGGGCATTTTCTTTTAAATAGAGAAACCGGTTAAACCTCCTTGAATGAGGTGCTGGGATAGCTAAGGAGGTGTGGGAGCGGACAGATTGAGGACCAGCAATGCAGGCATGTGAACATCAGAGTCAAGGCTCTGAGGCGGGAGCATGACCACTGTGTTCCCAGAAAGAAGCGCTCACTCTGACTAGAAAACTCAAGGCAATAGAGCAGTGAGGAGCAAGAAGAAAGGGTGAGAGAAAGATGGCTGGGCGCAGGCTTATGTGGGACCTTCTAAGTCATGTGACAGATTTTTACTCTGTTCTGACTGAGATGTACATTCTAATGATCTGGTTTTCCATCTGGGCTGCAGTAGTTTCAAAAATTATCAATGTCCCTGTTCAGCTGAGTGGTATAGAGAGCTAGAAAGAGTGTTACTTCTACCCTAATAACAAGGAAAGAACTGGGGAAACTGAAAATAAATGACATTTCCTTAACTCATAAGAGAATGGAAGGCATAAGGCTAACAAGCTGAAGTGTGGGCAGACAAAGGAGCCCATAGGAAAAAGTAGAACCCAAGCATTTGTGTAATGGGAAGATGCAGCTGGATGATTATAAGCTATGAAGAAGATTCAGCTATAAAACCCTAAACATATGCTAAATGCTGAGTGTGGCTAACACGACAGTGCGAAGTCCTGAAGGCCAAGGACACAAGGGAGCTTGCACAGTCTTTTCAGGCTTGTCTGCCACTAACCCCACCTGGCACAGGCAGGGGAGATGGGGAAGAATTCTGAAAATCTTCCTCTGTGATGCTGCCTGGGAGGGGAAGAGCAGCCTTGTCAAAATTCCATCCAGACCCAAATCCTCTACCCCAGGAGCAGAGCAGGAAAGCTTACTGGTCTCGTCATTGTAGCTGGATAAGAAAGTTACACTCTCAAGACCCAGATTAACAGTGCCTAACATTGAAGTTTAATCAGAATGTCAGAGGATGTCCTTTTTACTCCACTCCCCCCAACACACTAACTTCTTGAAGAATAACAGTAGCATATCTGAGAGACTTGTAGGAAAATTTTTTTTCTGTGGTGAACAGTGCATGGAGAAAATGCAAGTCAAAAAGAAGTAAATACTGAGAGGAGCCATGTGAAAAACAAGATACGGAAGAATAATTTGATATTTGTGTAGTACAGAGTGTCACCACAACAAGCAACTGCAATTCTCTCCCACCTCCTGACTAGAATAACGCATTTACAGTAAAGACTTAGTAGAGGAAAAGATGTGCTCACATACAATCATTAAAAAATATTTCCCTCTGTATCCACTGACCTATACAATTCGTTCAAATTTCAATAAATAACTGGAATAAGACAAAATAAGAGAGCAATCATCAGAACCAGACTTGGACATGACACAGGTGTTGCTACTATCTGAATGGGAATTTAACATGATTATGACTACTAGGTTAAATGTTTTAGAGAAAAAGGTAGGCAGAATACCAAATCAGATAGGTCATATCAGTAGAGAGATGGAAAGTACAAGAAATAATCAAGTGGGCTGGTAACACAAAGCAGTAACAGAAGTAAAAAAATACCTTTCATGGGCTCAGCAGTGGGCTAGAGTCAGCCAAAGGAAAAATAAGTATACTCAACCATAGATCACCAGAAACCACACCAACTGAAATGCAAATAATGCAAAGTGTGAAGGACAAATAAGCAAGCAGACAAATCAGGCAGTGAACAGGGCATCCAGAACTGTGACAGATTTTTACTCTGTTCTGACTGAGATGTACATTCTAATGATCTGGTTTTCCATCTGGGCTGCAGTAGTTTCAAAAATTATCAATGTCCCTGTTCAGCTGAGTGGTATAGAGAGCTAGAAAGAGTGTTACTTCTACCCTAATAACAAGGAAAGAACTGGGGAAACTGAAAATAAATGACATTTCCTTAACTCATAAGAGAATGGAAGGCATAAGGCTAACAAGCTGAAGTGTGGGCAGACAAAGGAGCCCATAGGAAAAAGTAGAACCCAAGCATTTGTGTAATGGGAAGATGCAGCTGGATGATTATAAGCTATGAAGAAGATTCAGCTATAAAACCCTAAACATATGCTAAATGCTGATTGTGGCTAACATGACAGTGCGAAGTCCTGAAGGCCAAGGACACAAGGGAGCTTGCACAGTCTTTTCAGGCTTGTCTGCCACTAACCCCACCTGGCACAGGCAGGGGAGATGGGGAAGAATTCTGAAAATCTTCCTCTGTGATGCTGCCTGGGAGGGGAAGAGCAGCCTTGTCAAAATTCCATCCAGACCCAACTCCTCTACCCCAGGAGCAGAGCAGGAAAGCTTACTGGACTCATCATTGTAGCTGGATAAGAAAGTTACACTCTCAAGACCCAGATTAACAGTGCCTAACATTGAAGTTTAATCAGAATGTCAGAGGATGTCCTTTTTACTCCACTCCCCCCAACACACAAACTTCTTGAAGAATAACAGTAGCATATCCGAGAGACTTGTAGGAAATATATTTTTCTGTGGTGAACAGTGCATGGAGAAAATGCAAGTCAAGAAGAAGTAAATACTGAGAGGAGCCATGTGAAAAACAAGATGAAACGGAAGAATTTGATATTTGTGTAGTACAGAGTGTCACCACAACAAGCAACTGCAATTCTCTCCCACCTCCTGACTAGAATAACGCATTTACAGTAAAGACTTAGTAGAGGAAAAGATGTGCTCACATACAATCATTAAAAAATATTTCCCTCTGTATCCACTGACCTATACAATTCGTTCAAATTTCAATAAATAACTGGAATAAGACAAAATAAGAGAGCAATCATCAGAACCAGACTCGGACATGACACAGGTGTTGCTACTATCTGAATGGGAATTGAACATGATTATGACTACTAGGTTAAATGTTCTAGAGAAAATGTAGGCAGAATACCAAATCAGATAGGTCATACCAGCAGAGAGATGGCAAGTACAAGAAATAATCAAATGGGCTGGTAACACAAAGCAGTAACAGTAGTAAAAAATACCTTTCATGGGCTCAGCAGGGGGAAAATAAGTGTACTCAACCATAGATCACTAGAAACCACACCAACTGAAATGCAAATAATGCAAAGTGTGAAGGACAAATAAGCAAGCAGACAAATCAGGCAGTGAACAGGGCATCCAGAACTTGTAGGACAATATTAGCTAACTCACCATATGCTTAATGGGATCCCATTGGGAAAGAGAAAGGAAATGGGAAAGAAGCAATATCTGAAATATAAGGGCTAAAAAGTTTACAAAGTTAATTTCCAACGTTAATAAAAACATCAAACCCCAAAGTCGAGAAGCCCAGGGAACTTCATGCAGGAGAAACAAACAAAAACCTAGGAATCTTACATTCAAAATGTGGAAAATTAGAAAGTCTTGGAAGCAACCAGAGAGGATAACATCTGGGACAAAAATGTGTGTGACCCTGTGTTGGATGATGAGTTGAGTCCTGCACAAGGGAATGTTTAGGATGATGCAGCTATTCTGTATGGCACTGGCATGGTAGACACATGACGGAATTTATCAAAACCCGTAGAAAGGTATGTCACAAAGATAAACTTTTAATATCTACCTGTTTAAAACTATATCCACAAAGATATTGGTGAAATCCAGGATGGAGTGTAGAGTGCAGCAGATGAATCAATTTGTATTACAAACATATGGTAGAATCTTACTGAAGACAAGCTAAATTAGCTCTGAAAGAGTATCGTGTCTAGTCTTGTAAGGCTAAATATAAACGCAACTATACATATACACTGTACTCCATTTGGTAAGTTTGTTTTTTTCACAAGGAGATTGTTTAACAATCTGGAAACAACTTTACATGCATACTAAGATTGAACAAAAAGGCATATAAATTGTAGAAAATGGGAGCCAGGTTTCCTACCGTTGGAGTCACAGCTATAACTGTGAGCTTATATTTATTTTATTATGCTTATAAACATACTTATCATAGAAATAGATACAGCAATAGTTATAGCCATATGCACATGCAGGGGTTAATATATATACATCTATTTTCTCTGAGGACCTGGAAACGGTGATATCCCAGTAATAATAAGCTCACCTCTCTCTTGGTTTCTAAAGGAAACTGGGCCTGTGGAGAAATGTCTGAGTCAAAGTTTGGGGTAAAAAGAAAAAGTAAAATAAATCTGGAGCATCTCATAGTGCGACAAAGTAAGAAACTACAGAAATCAAACAAATAACAATGATGGGGAATTTTAAAAGGACACAACAGACAAGCTGAAAGGCTCCCCAAACGGCTAAAAATGAAACAATTTGAGAAGAAAAAAAAAAGATTAAAACCAAATAATGACATAAATACCCATGAATCCATACTGATATAAATAACTAAGTAAATGGAAAGAAGAATTCTACATGAAGCATGTAATAGGAGTAGGGCAATAGCAAAGCACTGTTAGAAGACCACAGTGAAAACTGCTGATGAGCCCTAGCTGGTTTGGCTCAGAGGATAGAGCATCAGCCTGCGGACTGAAAGGTCCCTGGTTTGATTCTGATTAAGGGCACATGCCCGGGTTGGGCAGGAGGCAGCTGATCAATGATTCTCATCATTGATGTTTCTATCTCTCTCTTTCTATCCCTTCCTTTCTGAAATCAATAGCTCTTTCTATCCCTTCCTCTCTGAAATCAATAGAAATATATTTTACAAAAAATTATTGATGAGTGCTAAAGTTAGTTTCTAAAGTTAGTGTGTGAAACTTTAAGTATAAATAGGATATTTGCAGTTTCAAAAACCTCCCCCAAGATATTTATTATATAATTAGTTTGTTTATGTCCACAATTTCTTAAATATTCTTCCTTTTTAGAGGTAGATCTTAATTCCCTGTCCTTTAATATGGACAGCATGTAATTATTATTGCTAATGAATACAGTTTGGAAAGGGAAAAAGAGTAACTTTACAGGAGAGGAATTTGGCTGGCATTACCTTAAACAAATAATCAGAGTTAACATCACTAACAATAAGTCATGTTGGTATCACAACCCCATGAAATGGTAAAATGAGACGAGTGCATAGCTTCTGTGATATTTCTTCCACAAATGTATAATTTCAATATAATTAAGAGAAAACAGACAAATCCAAATTGATGGATCTTCTACAGATAGATACGCATTTTAACCAGAAGTCTTCAAAAAAAATGTCTAGGTACTAAAAAAACAAAAGACTAAGATACACATCACAGATTAGAGAAGGCTAAGGAAAGAAGAGGATTAAAGGCAGTTGGTTCCTGGAACAAACAAAAAAAGGGCATTAGTGGAAAAACTGGTGCAATCTGAATAAAGTGTCTAATTAATAAAATTGAATAATTTTTAATTTTTGGTTTCCATATATGTAGCATACTTATGTAAGAAGTTATACAAAACTGTCTTATCTTTGCAACTCTTCTCTAAATCTAAAATAGTTTTAAAATAAAACGACTGAAATTTAAAAAATATATCAATTCCTGTCTTTACTACCAGATATTTTAAATTTAATTGGTTTAAGCTGGAGTCTAAGAAGGAGTGCTCTAATTTTAAAAAGTTGATATTTTAAAAAATGAATATGAACCAAGTTTTAATAGTAGTCATTACCCTAAATAAAATAAATACCATTAAATATTTTTGGTGAGAAGTACTTTTATTCACAATCCATTTTATATCTTGTGTCTCTCTCCAGTATGCTGCTCTTTTAAAAACTATATTCATTCCTAGCTGCTTGATAGCATATTTAATTTTCTTGGATAGTTTTAAAAATATACTATCACTGTCTCTTATTTTAACTTTTTATAATCAACTTCAGTCCCTCGGATAAGTTACATAAAATGCAAACATTCAACATGTACTGTTGAATTAATTTTGACAAATATATTCATCCATTTAACCACCATCTCCATCAAGATATAGAATATCCATAGCACCCTTGTGTATTAAATTCACAAACCAATACCCTCCCCTCCCACACCCAGGGACCTGTGATATAATACTTTTTAGTCACCATTGATTCATTTTTCCTATTCTAGAATTTTACATATATGAAATAAAACAAGATGCAACATTTTGTGTCTGGCTTCTTTCACTCAGCATAAGTATGTTTTTGGGTACACTATAATGTTAAATTAGTTTCAAAAAATTAGAATATTAAACTCATGCCTTTTTATAGACTTTTGAGTTGTGTCCAATTTGGGAGCATTATGAGTAAAGCTGCTATAAATGGGTGGCCTGAATCTGTCTGGTCATATATTTTCATTGCCCTCGGATACATTATGGAGTTAATTTATTGGGCCATATGATAAATATATGTTAAACTTTATACTGCCCAGTACTTTTTGAAAATTGTTATAAAAGTTTACTCTCTCAGTAGTAATTCACAGGAGTTGTCACTCTACATCTTTGCCAGCACTTTTAATGTCATTTTCCCAAGGCATTTGTAGAAGTATCTCATTGTAGTTGCAATTTACGTTTTTCATATGGTTAGTTATGTTGTGCACTTTTTCATGTGCTTACTTTCCACATATCTTCTTTTGTAAGTCTCTGCTTAAATCTTTTCACAATTTTAATGGGCTATTTATATTATTATCGAATTATCGGCATTTTGCATATTTTCTGTATATAAATATTTTGTTACAAAAATGTGTTTAAAATAATTCCTGTTAGCTGCCTTTTCATTTTTAAACATATTTTTCAAAAAAGCACGTTTTTCATTTTGCTGAAGTGTAATTTATCATTTTTCCCCTAAAGTCTGAAAATACTTTTTCTATGTTTTCTCCCACACATTTTGTGTTTGAAACAATATTTTGTGCAATTAAAACTATTTTCCCTGTGGTATACCTACCTGATTAGAAGCACTGGCTTGTTTAAAACTCCACCCTCTCGGGATTAGTTAAGTGTAAATTAAGATGCCTGTACCTGGTCCACTCCCTCAGAAGTTACATAAATAACAGGTACTGGAAGCTTTGCTATAAAGAATGGCTCAGAATCATCTGTGGACCTGTATAGCTGGGTCCTCAGTTTATTCATAAGCCAGCCCATCATGCTGAGAAAATACATAGCTATTCAATGTTCTTGTATGTTTCCTTAAATGATTGAATTATAATGTTTGTTTTTTAAGCATGTGACATAATTAAATTTGTTTATAGCTCATAGTGTCTGATTAACATGCAACACACTCAATCTTCCCATCACATCTAAGTGCTTTATTTTATTAAATTACTAGCTTTGGTGAATTTGGAGAGTGCTGTCTATTTTAATCTTGCATGTTTCTTTTTGGGCAATGTTAAGAGTGTAAATAACTGAAGAGTGAATGAGACTGAAGCCTCTAACCCAGCGGTTCTCAACCTGTGGGTCGCGACCCCTTTGGCGGTCGAACGACCCTTTTACAGGGGTCGCCTAAGACCATCCTGCATATCAGATATTTACATTATGATTCATAACAGTAGCAACATTACAGTTATGAAGTAGCAGCGAAAATAATTTTATGGTTGGGTCACAACATGAGGAACTGTATTTAAAGGGCCAGAAGGTTGAGAACCACTGCTCTAACCCATGGATGCACTGTTTTCATTGGGGAGTTTGAACACTGTCCCTCATGTGTCTGAGAGTCCTTAGTAAGCACAGCTGACAGCAAGGCAGAACATTTCTGGGATGCTCTTTATTTGGCAAATAGTTGCAGTCAATGTCTTTCCAACCACATTCCAAAAATATTTTCTTGGGAAAATACAGTGCCCAGAATAGGGTTCTTCTGAGACCGTAGTATTTCTGGGCAGAGTGCTGAATAAAATCAACTTTGCTAGTGCAATATCAGAGTATGAATTATTTTATTATCTAATATAAATCCAGTTTTAAAGTTTGCCAAATAAAGTAACTTATTTTTATGTTATGCTCAAGGACTGAATGCTAGCTTTTCTTTATGGCTTATAGCTTATACTTTAATTTATATATCTTCAAAATTGCACACACTCATACACATACCTATAAATACATACATATATATTTATTTTTTAAATTAGAGTTCTTTTTCTAATTAGAATGGTGAATCTAGAAAGGAAGAAAAGCTGGCAGGGTTTTTATGATTGCTCCCTTTCTCTGTAAACCAATATTACATATACTCTCCATTATGAACTTCAGCATTTATGCAGTCCAAGTACTTACTTGTTGGACTTTTGGATTAACTATCTTCCCAAATACACTCTTTACTTTAATGTATGCTGAGAACTGATCGTGACCACTTGATGATCGCCTTAGCCATCAATCCTGGGTCTCTTTGCCTTTCCCTCTCTATATAAGAAGGAATGTTTTAGTTAAGATTGCTTATTGTGACAGCTAACCCTCCCCCCCACTTCACCTCATCAGTTTGATGTCTGTTTCTATGAGTGTTTTTATTTCTTTTGTTTGTTCTTTTTTTTTTTTTTAGATTCCACATATAAGTGAGACCATAAGTTATTTGTCTTTATATGACTTACTTCACTTTGTGTGTAACTCCAGGTCCATCCATGTTGTCCCAAATGGCAAGATTTCATTTTTATTACTAATATTCCATTTTATATATGTATCACCCCTTTTTTATTCATTTATCTATTGATGGACACCTAATTGCTTCCATATCTTGGCTATTGTAAATAATGCAACAGTGAACATAGAGGTGCATATATCTTCAAATTAGTGTTTTCATTTTCTTTAAACAAATACTAGAAGTGGAATTTCTGTGTTGTATGTTGGGACTGCAAACTGGTGCAGACACTGTGGACAATAGTATGGCAATTTCTCAAAAAAATCTTAACATAATTTTTATCAGAGTTGCTACAATATGTAAAAGATAACTGATATTAGTTCAATTTGAGCTTTTTATGTTTTTCTCATTAACTGTTAGCAAGACGGTGAACAATAAAAGCTAATGCAATATAAATTATACATAAAATTAATCAAATGCTAGAATAACCAAAAGATAACTATAATTTATTTCCTGCTTTAATGTTAAAATTTGAAGAAAATGTATTATTTAAATAGAATAGAGTCAATATAATTATTTTAAATCTTATGTAGATATATTTTATAAGAGACACAATCACAACATGGGAGCATTATTATTTTACCATAAGTTTATTGATAGTGTGTGGGAGAGGAGACAAGTTTTAGTAAACAAACATCTTCTAGGTTGTATGAGTTATATATGAAAATACGTTTCATTTGTATATGTCTTTGTTGTGGGAGGGTGCTGAGTTCTTAATTCTGGGAAATGAAGGAGGTAGACAATGGAGAGGGGTGAAGGGCTAAATCCACCAGTGCATTTTTCCTTGCTTGGTCCGAGGAAATGATAATTATATCCATATGTAAGTTCACATTTTTTTTTGCCAATTAATCTTTATTTTTCAGCATGACTTAAAATCAGAACCAAAATTTATAACTAGATGTATTGGTGAAAAGCATCCCAAATTATAACTACAATGATATTCTGTGGGTCATATGTCCTTTCCTCAGTTCAACATCATTGCAAAAAATATGCAATTAAAGGAAGAGTGCTGCCAAGTTTTAAAAAATACCATTCCATTAGCTGCTTTTCAATAAGAGGAAAAAAGTCTTTATTTTTAAACCCCTTAAGAATCAGCAAATTCCTTTTTCAACAGTTATCTATTAATTCAGGGGCTATTTCTAAACCATATGCTTTATTTTATATTTTGCATAACTTAATTAGACTTGGAACAATTTCAAAAATTGATAGATATTTAGATACTGATAAATTGCTAGGTAGCTATTATACTATACACATATTATAATGCATGCATACTATATGCATAGACAATTATTTAAATAACTTTAATGGAACTTTTTCTATCATTACTGCTCTGTCAACCTACAAAAACAGATGATCAATCCAGCAATAATGTTGTAAAAAATCATCAGCAGCATTATGTATAAAGTACAATTCCAGACTCCTACAATAAATATCTTGGGTGGCACAGAAACTGATTTAAAAAAAATAATTTATTAGAATAATGTGTTGTTATTCATTAACATATTTATCTAGACTAAAATGCAGGGTATATAGAAATCCAAACCAAGGTAGGAATTAATATAAATGCACATGGAAGTCTATTTAGAAGAAAATCTGGTTATGAAAACCTAAAATCTACTAATTTTTTGTATTAATAAATAATGAATTACGAATGTTTTTGTGTAGTCATTACATCTTAAAGAGTATGGTAGTCAAAGAGTGCTCAGTGCAAAGTTCAGATAATTGAGTTTGAGTGGGTTCTAGTAAAAAAACAAAAGCTCAAATTTAGGACAAAAATTGGCACATATCTGGGCAGTTGATTGATAAAATTTCTTTGTTTCAGACGTATTTCACAACATATGTTCATGTAGGTATTTTTCTTCATATGATTTAAAATTAATGAACACCCCTGTAAATCATATTTAGGTTTCAAAAAATTTCAAATTACACAGATAATGTTGCCTAAGCAGAACTTAAGTTGTTTGTTGTTGCATCTTTTTTTTTTCACATTGAATATTTTATTTTTTTATTTTATTGTCTAAGGTATTACAAATAGTAGTGATATGTCTCCTTTTTCCCCTCCATGGACCTGTTGTTGCAGCCAATACTATACATTTCCCAGTATCTAGTTATTCATATAATTTGTAGAATCACTCAGGTAGATTGGGTCTTTCTTGCATATGAAAACACTCATTGTTTTCCCAAGATGGGCTCACACACTAATACATTATCTAAATATTATGATCCATATACTATTTTTCATGGTCATGGTGAGCTTAAGACTATTGTGTGATACATTTACATAAATAATTAGTAGGAAGTGTTCAAAAAGAACATCTGGCTATTATTGGAGTGAATTATAGCTGTGAAAAATGGAATTTAAATATTTCTAGACACACCAATTGAAAACCTCTGGAAAAGATAAAATATTTCCTTGGAGATGAAACAATCAATTCGGTAATGCATTGTTTCCTTTCTATCTGAGTGGTTAATATGCTGTGATTTCTATTTTTCACATTTTGACAACTGCTTTTTTAAGTATAAGTATTATACTTAATTAATATGAAATACTCTGACTTTGCAACCCCACGACTTATTTTCAATATATTACCTAATAAGTTAGAACTGTTTGAAATGTAGATATCACTAAACTTTCTTCATTAGAACCCAAGATGCTTCCTGGGGGCTAGGATTCATTCTGGTACTGACATTCTTCTTCCCCAACTGGAAGAATGAATAATAGAGATTATAGGGTTGAAAATTTTGCCCCATTAGTTACTCCTTGTTCCTTCATTTCGCAGGCAGAGTTCATGAACGTCTTTTTGTTATTTGTTTTGCTTCTCAGTTCTTATAGCTGAGAACTCAAAAGAAGGGGCACTTTATCCTGAGCAAAAATCACATTTGTGCTGATTATGTGAGAGTGCTCTAGCTGGATCATAGAGGATAGGAGCTGTGCTACTTAGGAGGTGGCTTCTCCTGCTGTTAATATTACTAAGGTGGAGACTTCTGGTGAGAATATCAAGCACTTTTTAAAAAAATGTAGTAGGTTCTAGTAAAAGTAATTTCCCTTCTTCTTGTGTTATTCAGACATTGCTAAATTAGATGGCAGGTTCTGAAACATATGAACTAGCAGATGCTTACCAGTTTGTGAATTACTATTTTCAAGTAATATATTTTAAGTGGTGACTTCTGCAGGTATGATGCTTTAGGTAGAATGAGTAGTCCTCTTGGGAACAGGATAAACTTGATTGCAGGTCAGCAGGGTCACAGAGATTCTGGTGCTGATTGGCTTCGATTTATCACATCACGTAAGACACCAGCCACTCTGACTGATGGAGGTGATGCTGACGAAGAAAAGTCAATTACATTTCCAAGAATTCATTAGAATTTTTGCTTCCTTCACTTTTGGAGCGTACGTTTTAGTATTTAATGTCTACAGTTCCCGTTTTCCACAAATAAAGAATATTCCTTTAGCCATTGCTTTGCAATGACTTACAACGTATCTACTGTCCAATGACAAAGCTGCCAATCTGTAGTTTAAATGTCACCTGCCCCTGCCTCTTCATCATGGATAAATGAAAAATGAACTTATTAGGTTGGAAATATTTTAGGATAATTGCCATATTTGGTATTTTGGAGAATACATTATAGATTTTTAAGGTGCTTACTAATTGTATAGTCTTAAATAAAATTTTATAAGATGTCACCACTGTACAATGTATAGGAAATCATTCATTTGGTATCAAGCTTGCATAATTGATATCAGTTGGTGGCTGCTCACTGTTTCTATTGGTGGGAAGTATATGACAAGTTGTTTGTTGTTGCATCTTAACTATGGGCAATACTGTCCATTTCCCAGTGTCTAGTTATTCATTGTAACTTGAATAATTTTTAAAATCACTCTGGTAGATTGAGTCTTTCTTGTATATGAAAACACTCATAAAGAAGTGATTATGTTCTTTTTTAAAATTCCTTTTTATGATACTTGAGAAATAGAAATAGGTCTTATGCATTAAAAAAAATAGCCCTGAACAGCCAAGCAATAGCTCTACTCATATATCACTTATTAATGAGGATTGATTTTTCCTTCAGAAATAATATATTTGAGGTAATCCTTAAAATTGCTATGATCAATGGTTTGTTAAGGTCCTATTGATGTTACATAGATGTACTATTTTAAAATATATTTTTATTTTATCTGAATTCAGGCCTTCATAAATCAAAAATGAAACTCTATAACTTCTATAGAACTGCAGTTTAGTAATGAGCATTTCATATAGGCTTTGGGGGAAAAAACAAAAAAAGTTGTTGAACAGGGATGTATAAAGGATTTACAAGGAGTGCTGGTTGATGCTCCTGATGATATGGCTGAAGATGAGGAACATAAGTTTTTGTGGCTCTAATTCCAACAGTTGTGTAATTTTCTCTGGCAGTGCTCAGCAACCAGGTTTAAAACTTAATTATATTAACAAGGCATAATGTAATCAAGAGTTAATTGTAATTATAAATAAAATCGTGGGTTCAGCTCTAATTGAGTCACTTTCCTGCTGGAATACCTGTTTTGCTCTCCATTGCTTGCTGAATAAAATCTTAAGCCCTTAGTTTTGTACTCAGTTCATCTCTCTAGACCCCCATTCTCCTGCACATACACATTTTTCTTCATCCAATTCCACTCTTAACAATTATTATTTGCTATTCAGTTTGCCACTCTCTTAATTGAATGGAGCTACTCATGGCTCCATGGAGAAGCCACTTTTCTTTCTAGTCTTGATGCTTTTACTTAAACTGGTATTTGCAAAAGACACATTGGATAAAGGATTATTATAAAAAATACAAAGAATGCTTAAAACTTAACAATAAGAAAACAATCAACCCTATTAAAAAATGGTCCAAAGACCTTAACAGACACTTCACTAAAAAAGATATGCAGATGGCAAATAGGCCTATGAAAATTATGTTATCGGGGAATGAAAATGCAAACAACAACGAGATACCACTGCAGTCTTGTTAGAATTGTCAAAATCTCAACACCAACACCACCAAATGCTGGTGAGATATGGAGCAGCAGGAACTCTTACTCATTGTTGATGGCAATGCAAAGTGGTACAGCCACACTAGAAGACAGTTTGATGGTTTTTTACCATACTAAATATAGTCTTAGTCTATGATTCATGGTATTAGCCCAAAGGAGTTGAAAACTCATGTCTGCACAAAAACCTACACAGATGTTAATAGCAGCTCTTTATTCATAATTTCCAAAACTTGATGTACTTCAGTATGTGAATGGATATGTAAACTGTGGTACCTCCAGACAATGGAATATTAACACTAATAAAGAAATAAGCTGGCAAGCCATAATAAGATATGGAGACACCTTAAGGTATATTATTAAGTAAAAGAAGCCAATCTACAAAATCTCATTGTATGATTCCAACTATATGACATATGGAAAAGGCAAAACTGTGGAGATAATAAAAAGATTAGAGATCAACCAAAGGACTTGTATGCATGCATATAAGCCTAACCAATGGACACAGACAATAGGGGGGTGAGGGCATGAGTGGGGAGTCGGGGATGGGGGAGTTATGGGGGGATAAGGACACATGTGTAATACCTTAATCAATAAAGAAATTAAAAAAAAGATTAGTGGTTTCCAAAGGTTGAGGAAGAGAAGGTTGAATAGGCAAAAAAAAAAAAAACAGAATTTTTAGGGCAAGGAACCAGTGTATGAAACTATAATTAAGGATATATTATAATGCATTTTTCCAAACCCATAAAATGTACCACACCAAGAGTGAGTCATAATGTAAACTATGGGCTTTGGGGGAAGTGATGTGTCAATATAGGTTCATCGATTGTAACAAATGTACTACTCTGGTGTAGGATATTGATAATGGAGGAGGCTTTACATGTTTGGGAGCAGTGGGTATATGGGAAATCTCTGTATGTTCCCCTCAATTTTGCTGTGAACCTTAAACTAAAAAATAGTCTTAATTTAAAAAAAAAGAGAAATGAAAAAAAAATGGTCAAAGGATCTGAATAGACATGTTTCAAGTTCTTTTTTACAAGAACTTGAATGCTGTCATCTCCAGGAATCAATCTTAGGGACTCTTCCTTTCTCCTGCCTTTGGGAAATTTTCAACTTCTGGGAGGTTTTCTCAACTACGTGATAAGCAATACAATCTCTATGCTGATAAATTCTAATATCTACAGCTTTTGGGTTGCATACACAGGAATGGGCAAACATAGATTTACTCTGTCACTGTGACATTTTTTTGAGTTAATAAAGCTATTGCGATAATCATAATTTGCAGGTCTTTTTCCATACGAACAACTTTAAACCTACTTTTGCCCATCCTTGTACATATATCCTATTGTGAGGTGATATTTTTGCTTGAATAGTCACAGGGAACATCAATTTGAGAATCTTAAATACTCCTCCCTCTTCCCCAAACTGCTTTTGCTTTAGTCTTCTCTGTTTAAGTAAATGCCACTACCATTCAACTAGTAACCCGAATCAGAATGTTGGGTACTCTCTCTGAACTGCTTTTCCCCAGCCAGGATCCAGTTATCCCACATTCAGTGAAATGCTCCACCTTGTCATTTTCCCCCTAAAGATTGCTAGACTCCATGTTCTTTTCTCTCCAATTTTTAAAACTACCATGCTAGTACCATTCTGAAATATTAAAATGTGCCCCTTGTCTCTGAGCTATAATCTGCAGACACATGACTATCCCCTAAAAGGAAAATGAAATAAAATATGACTTTATCACTTCTTGGCTTTCAAGGGTTTCATTCATGCTACTTCTATAACTTTAGGATAAACTTCCTTGGAATGGCTTGCAGTGTCTGTTGTAACCTGTCCACCTCTTTAGTTTCTCTATCTCCACGGTCCCTCTCATTTTCTGTACTCTAGCCAACTAAATCACTTTCAGATTTTTGAGCTGCTATGCTTCCTTTTGGCACTGGCCTTTACCCATACTGTATGTTTACTCTGCTCCTCAGAGTCATCTGGCCTGCTCTTGTATATTCTTTAGGGGTTTCTTGAGTCCAAACTCCTGTTTTTATATTCAGAGCCGAGAACAAAATTTGGAACATAGTAGGAGAATATATTTCATCTTCAGGTCTCAATAAATATCTGTTGAGTGAGTTTGCTTATCTTGCCTTACAATGTCATACAAGGCACCTATTAGACTTTTCTTTACATTTCTAATTATATATGCATATTTTTAAATCAAGTACCAAAAAATGTGGAATTCTCTTCCTGTAGTCTTGTTTGTTTAACCTTCTTGGGTTATTCTCCAAGTTTGTTTAAGGACTTAATATTTTATAAATGCTATTATTACTATAACTGCTAATGGTAATAGCAACAGTAATAATAATACTAATTATGTCAACCAATATTCATTGGGCAATTATGTGCATGAGATGAGTTTTTGTGGTAGAATTGTATTGTGCATTCTTTAGTGGATATTGTAAAAATGTGTAATTAGCACAATGAAGGAAAAACACTAAACAGCCTTTAGAGAGATACATTTGGTAATAGAAGTGTCCAGTTGGACTTTAATATTCATTCTATTTTTTTAAAAAAATTTATATACTAATAATCAGTTCATTTAGTATTTGTGCAATTAAAAGAAAAGAAAAAACACAACCAAATGGACAGCTGATGATTTGAATACTATATTCTTGGTTTTAGGTGAGAGAGAGAGATGGAAAATGGGCAACATCTTGGAAATAATGAAAACTTGCCATTATTATTAAGTTAGGGCAATATTTTCCCAGAACTATGCTGCATATTTCATAGTAATTGTTTTATTTAAATTTTATTCTATGAGATGAGTAATGCCATTGTTGAATTGTATTCAAGTTTAGGTAATTTTTAAATAAATAAATTAGTGGTTGTATCCAGATCTTTCTGTTGTCATCATCTAACCATGTAACTATTAAGCTCAAGAGATACAGGAAAATTTGCACCGAACTGAACAGAAAAGAAGGAAAACAAACCTACGCATTACATTTTCAGAAAGCCAAGGGCAGTCCAAGCCATCTGTTATGGATGAAACGAAACTGTTGCAACCTGGTGTCCTAGCACTGGACACAGCAACTTCACACTCAAAGCAGTGAAAGGATAACTTAGGTTTAGAACAAAATGAGTTAGATTGCACAAGTGTAATCATGAAATAATTTACATTAAAAAGAAGTGATTTAAACTTTAAAGAAGTCAGGTCAATTCTCTCAAAGTTGACACTTTGATGTGGTTGCCCCCCCCCCTTATTACTAATAGATGTGCAAATAAAGTAAACAAATAACAAGGTAGCCTATTATTCTACCTCAGTTCATTATTCTATATTTATTGGTATTGATCACCTTGTTTGCTTTCTGACAATCAAATTTATTGATTCACATTGTAAATAGGAAAATAATTATCTTCAACAACAAGTTCTTTGTTAAAATATCTAGCTAAAATATTTCAATAACAATTATGGTCTTTGGTAATTCCTTCTTTTATATGTTCACATCAACATTTTTCTTCATTTCTATAATAATTTTTAAGCCTATATAATAACAGCATTCCTAGCTCAGTTCAACATAACTCTTTTTCAGGATCTAGAATTTGCATTTGAGGTGTTAGTTATTAAGTTGGAATAGCTGTACTTACTTTTATTAACTGAGTTAGGTTGTAATTCAGAATTAATCTGCATAAGTTATGAGGGGCACAAATTTTAAAAAGTGCCATATTTGCTGAAGTAAAATATTATCATTCAAAATGATGTGTTTAATTATTGAATTCTTACTCTTTGTTATATATAGCTTAATTTGTTGTTTGGGCTAATGCATTTAAAGTAAAATGAATTAAGGATAATAATTTTTGAGACCTCTTTGTCTTCCTGAGAAGTTGCTGCTTACATGGATTTTATGATTTAAAAATGTAAATCCCAAACAAGTAGTCCTGTTTTCTTGTTTGACACAGACCCTGCTATTTAAAATATTTATTTAAATAAAGCTCTAGGGACCCAAAGGCAACTGCCTAGAGATTACCTAAATCATTCAAAGTAAATTCACTAAATGGTATTTGCATGAAATTCTAATGTATTTACTCTTATAAAAAACATCCAAGTGACAAGATTATTTTTATTCAACATTTCTTCAGAGGATTCACTGCAGACAGAATAGTCAGTGGGACGTATTATGGCATGAAACCCAGGTGAATTATACCTGCTCATTTTACTGTAACCCTGATGGAGCAACTTTAGCATAATTCAGAAATTAAATCTTGAAATTCTTCTATTACAGTATTTCTAAAAGTCAGTTTGAAATACTAAGCTGTATGTAGGTGTTTATAATTATTGTATGTATGCCCTCAATTTATAAAATTATATTTATACTAGGTAATTTAAATTATAATTTTCTTTGTTCTATAGTTGAACTTAAAAAAACTATTTTAATTTAAAAATTACATTATTTTTTTCTTGTAGTTTTTACTATTACATTACAGAAATAACATTTTGTTCTATAGTTGAACTTAAAAAAACTATTTTAATTAAAAAAAATTACATTATTTTTTTTCTTGTAGTTTTTACTATTATATTACAGAAATAACATTAAATATTTTTTGTTATCAAGTTAATGACTTCTGATTTGGTTTATTTCTCTTATTCTATTTTAATATGGTTATTTCTTCAAAATCTGTTGTTTTATTTTCTCAGAAAATCGAAAGAGCTACTGTTTATTACATATACTTCTTCCTTTATAAGGTGATAAGACAACAGACATGACACTAGCTATAAAGTGATGTATACATAAAGCTTTCTCTCAGCATGTAATTTTAAAATTTTATATCCATAATTACTGATATTTAGTAATTGGGCACCAGTAGTAGGGCATAATGGACTATTCGGATTGGTCAGGGGACTGTTCTGATACATATCTATAGTTAATACACTGTACTGCTCTTTATATATTTTGAATGCCAGCCCCTCAAATAATGCATAATGAATAGATCTGTAAGGGTATTTTTAATATTTAATAATGAAGATAAGTCACAATAGTCATTCAGTTTCCAGTTTGCATTTATTGAGTGCTGATTCAAACCAGGAATTGTGCTAAATGTTTTTTGTTCATTAATTGTTTTAATCTTTATTGCTGGTACACGCTGCTATAATTAACCCTTTTGTGGAAAGCAGAAGCATCAGAAATTAAATTTTACAGAATTACATAGACAATAAGCAAAACGTTGAATGTTTGATGTCAAAGCCATATTGTTTTAATCCTAACCTACACTAACTTTTAAAAATATAAAATGCATTATTGTCTCTTTGTGTTTTTTTTGCTACTCCTCACCTGAGGCTATTTTTCCATTCATTTTTTTTTTTTAGAGAAAGTGGAAGGGAGGGAGTGAGGGTGGAGAGAGAGAGAGAAACAACAATGTGTGACATCAACTGGTTGCTTCACTCACACACCCTGACCCAAGCTGGGGATCCAGCCTGCAACTGAGTTAGGTGCCCTTGATCTGGAATCGAACCCGAGACCCTTCAGTCTAAGGGCCAATGCTCAAACCACTGAGAAAACCAGCTAGGGCTATTTTTGTCTCTTTAAAGTAAAATATAGTTACTCCAATTCTGAATGTTATTAATTGTTCTTGATTCATGGAAGATTATTAACCTATTTAATGGTGATTGATATAGTTCATTGAAATCAATTCTATACTATGATTCTGTTATAGACTCCAAAATGCCCACTTTTTTCCTAAATGAACATATTTAAGAAGAGACAGAAAATAGCTATTATTTTGTGAGTTAGGAAAATGAAGAAATTACTAAACCAGAAATGGTTGCAGTTCTGTTACCTATTTGACTTTGCTTGTGTATAAGTCTGTATTTTAAAGTAACTTTGTTTTGTTCTTCATGCTGGCAGTTTTAGAAAATTTAATGAAATTAAACATATATATTGCTTTGGGACTTCTAATACAATACTCTATGAATATGGTGATGGCATAATCTTGATATTAATTTCAGAAATAATCATTGTGTGATCTGAAAACTGGATTTATTTTTATATTGATTAGAATGGCCAGCCTAAGTATTGCTAAAAATCATAGTATATATGTGGTTTGATACTACCTACAGTTTCAGACATTAAGGGGGAACTACTTTGTTGATTTTCTGGATTTTGTTTTTATGGTATCTATTTTCTGCATGAGAATTATTATAGATGTTGTTATTAAGCAGAATAAAATCTCATAAATATTTAATACTGAAAGCATGTATTGATAAAAATTAATAACCAATAGTGATAATAAAAATCTCAATTTAAAATCTTTATTTCATGGAAAAAAACTGTAAAGTGAAAGTGGTTAGGAGGGGGAGTAAAAACATATTCATCTTCCTGTCTTATATGACTGGAAATATATATGTGTGTGTGTATGTATGTATGTTTATATATATGATAGATAGATTAGATATAGAGATAGAGAGGTAGATAGAGAGAGAAAGACAACTGGCTTTTTCTTTCCTTCATAATAAAACTAGAGAAATATAGTGATGTAATATAGTGATAAAGAAGTATTGTGATATAAATGAATCACATATAGGCGTTCCAAAGTGGAAAATAGAAAAGATGCATTTCACTTTTAAAAAGGGCATAAAAGTTTACATGTCATTATGAAAATTTACAAAATGAATATAAATAGCATATTAGAAATATTTATCTGACGATTGTTGGAAAATAACCTTCTAATTATAAAAGCAAGAGTAGTTTATGATTCTACTCAGAATGTAGAGTGTAGAAACTGACAAGAGAGGGTCGCTCTCAACCTAACAAATCATTTAGATGCATAATTTCATGAAGCCCATTAAGCAACTAAGTTACAAGACAACCAATTGAATTTGAAAAGATGACAGGCCTCTCAGAGAATAGACAGGACACAATATACATTTTTGCCTTTTTGGAAAGCACAGAAGGAAGAGGTGGCAGTCACAAAAGACAGTATGACTTCACTGTAGGGAATGGGCCTAAAAATACAATTTAATAAGTGCTATTCAGGTATACAAGTTTCTGTAAGAAAACAGTTAAAAGGCCAGGAAATTGGAGAGAATCCACAGAGGATATGATATTTTTAAAGGTCAGGATTCAGTTGTAGAGAACAAAATTCAGTGCAGCCAGTTTAAACAGAAAGAGCCTTGATACTGTATACTAAAGTCACATGCTCTATCTGCCACACTGCAGACCTGAGCTACTGACTGAGGAATTGGATTTATGATCAGGAATCTGCCTAACGGGAAAGCTTCAACAGTCCTTCTAGATAAATCTAAACTATACACAAGTCCCTGTTTTGCAGCCAAGAAGCAGACAAGCATTAACTACGATAGCCGCCAGCATTAGAACAAGTGCATGCCTGCCGTCACCCATGCCAGCAGAGCACATGCCCCATACCTTTGACAGCCAGGACGCCAATAACTGTACATTGCAACTGCTGCTAATATTACCCCAGGAGAAAGAATTCTACCCAGATCTTGTTTGCCAGTGAAAACAGGGAAAGGAAAGAAGACCTGTGCCTTCTTTCTGATGTTCCAATTTGCAGTACATCTGAGGGATAGTTAGCACATTCCTCCTAGTCACAGCCCAGGCTGCAGAAAAGGTAGTTTTGAGCTTCCCAGTTTCTGTGGAGGAGGCTTTTCCATGAGAAGGTGTTGGGGATGGATGACTAACACCATATCACCATAAACGCTCTCATTATGTTTGCACTGGGCCTTAATAGGAATGTTCCAGGAGGGGAAACTGGAAAGGGAAATTAGGCAGAGGTAGCAATGTTTGCAACAGCAAAGAAGGAAAACACATAAAAACAAAATGGAATTTATTTTCCAGAAGCATGAATAGATTGGGTGACTGAAAAATGTTCAGGTGGATGGTTGGGTTGGGGAATGGAAAAATATGAGTACCATTATGTAGTAATTAGATTTTGCTTTAGGAGAAATGGGGAGCTAACAAATGTCCTTAAAATTAAAAGAGTATTGAATTCTACTTTAAAAAATAACAACACACAAAACCTCAATTAGGATGATACTAAAGATCAAAGGAATTTTAGTGACTTTAATGTTCTTCCTACAGGGATCTTGATGTACTCATATGTATTTTAATTCCCCAGCATGAAATCCAGTCTTTAGTGTAGAAAGAATGTAAAGCATGTTTGTACCTTTCCTAAATATCATAATGACCAAGATATAGTTTTAAAAACAAGAATAATAAAATCTTAAAAGCTGAATGTAAGCTTACCCAATATTATGCACATATATATATTTAAATATATTTTTATTGATTTTAGAGAGGGAGGGAGGGAGGGAGAGAGAGAGAGAGAGAGAGAGAGAGAGAGAACATCAAGGATGAGAGAGAATCATTGATTTGCCGCCTCCTGCATGCCACATGCTGGGGATCAAGCCTGCAACCAGGGCATGTGCCCTGACCAGGAATCGAACCATGACTTCCTGGTTCATAGATTGATGCTCAACCACTGAGCCACACTAGTTAGACTTATTATATATATTTAGCTCTAAATGAGCTTAAGAAAGAGAATTGTAAGCTAGTTAGAAAAATTCCTTAGAAAAACAGAATTATTAGGTTTAACACATTCTCATGGTTTATTGCAAAATGCTCAGATTTTATAAAGTAATGTACAATCTTCATATCAATGATATATGCATAATATATTATGCATTGCTTTTTATAATTATTTGACAGTATATTTTCCTAATGAAATTCTGAGGACTAGAGTTTCACAGAGCAGATTTAGGATATACTGAATTTCTCAATTATTTCCAGACTCCTTGGGAAATAGTATGTTTTAAAATTTAGGGTTAAGTCATCATTTAATTTATCTTTGATATTTATATTCATTTTTAATGTGCTTCCCTTAAGCATTTACAAAACTAGACAGTTTTTAATTTAATTGGCAACAGGAAGAGGAAGATGGCATGCACATCTTCCCACATAATAAACATCTTTTTCTAAAACATGGAAAAACTTACAAAATTTACAGCATCTACTCTGCTAGGATTTTTTAAAAAAATGCTTTACATGGTTGAAAGCTAGGAATTTGGACAAATGATACAAAAGTTTGAAAACCCATGGGTGGAATTTGATCCTAATATTTCAAATGATTACAAATACTAATCCTATATAATAAAGAACTAATATGCTAATTAGACCGGATGGTGGAACCACCTTCCAGATGACCTTCTGGAATGACCAATGGGCGGGGCTGTGGGGCCATTGAGGCAGCTGGGGCCACAAGGCAGCCAGGCTGAGAGGGCTGAGCCTCTTACACGAATTTTGTGTATTGGGCCTCTAGTTTAAATATATAGATAAGACGTAGAGTTGATATTTTAGCAGATGTGAAAACAAAAACTGCTAAACATGAGCTCCATAAAGAAACAAATAGGGAAGATTTTGTTCAAGGTTATTGCAATAGGGTGAAGAGGCCAGAATTTCATCTGAACTCAACTCTACTTGAAAAATTAGGCTGGAGAGCTTTGAAAAGCTAGGTGGGGGAATCATAGGACATCTCTTTTTGGTAACTGCCTTTACTCAGAGGAAAACTATACTTTATCTTATTTTTATAACAGGAGATAGTTTTATAACTTGGAGCAAGTCATTCTACCAAAATTGGGCCCCTGTCCTCCCACAGAGGCTGAGAGCTCGGGGTTCTATCTTCCTTGATGATGATTACATTTCAAAGGAATGTCTCCAAGGTCTTTGAGAAAGCCATGCCCTGGCTGTAAAACTTGCAAGGGGCCTTTACAAAGGTTTACATCTAAAGGGACAGTGAAAGGATTTACAATTAAATGTTTTCCAAAGGAAAGGGTCTAAGAAAGGGGTGGTCAGGGGTCTAGAGTCAGGAAGAGGCCTGCCTAAAGTCTCTCCAGGCTGAGGAAAAGGTTAGGCTGTCTTGGACACACAATATAACCAGAGATGCTGGGTGTGAAATTTTTTGGACATTTTCCCCAAATTGAGTTTGAAATGTCTGCATTGTCAGATACGCAGATTAGGAGAACATCTCTTCCCAGGGACTGGACTAAACGAGCAGTTTTACTGGATCTCTGTTTCCAAAGAGTCTGTTCTCTGAAAAGCAGAATAAGAAGAGACACACTTTTATGCCTTTCCTCTGAAATTGCTCCCAGAAAAAAAATTAAGAATTGTAAGAATCATCATAACCCTTAACTTCCTACTGCCAAGGGAAAAATCTACACACCTACTTAACACTTTATGTTTTAAGTTATATAATAATGTGTTCACAGAAGAAAATAACTTATGAAATGTATTATCTTCTCTTTTATTATTTACTCTAGTTTTTTTAATTTGCCCATGGCTAATTAGCCATTAGTTACAAAAGGGGCCACAGTTTCTGGCTCTTCATATCTTCTTTATTGATACTTTCTGGCCTGAATACTTTGGGTAGTGATTGGAGTTATCGCGTATATATTCGTGTTCGTGTACAAGTCTGGTCAGCCATCTAGTGACTTAGTGACTTGTTTTTACACAACTTCTGCCTTTTGGTTTACTTTCACTTCAGCTGGGTTTCAATGAACCCTCAAGGCTGTTCAACTGCTGGGTGATGGTGTCTTTTCATCCAAGCATGTGGTCTTAACCAGGATTCTTCATAATGTGGTAATGTTCTCATGGTGATGTTTCTGACAAACTGGTATTTGTGACCCTCTTTCTTCTTTTTGCATAAAAATATTTTATGCCACATGTGCACTTATGTGTGACATAGTTATGAGTTAACATTTTCCCATATTTTGAGTGGTTCTTCTCATTAGGACTCACAGGGAATTTCATGATGGAATGACTCTTATATGGACTGCACTCTTCAGCATTCTCCTGCCTTGTTTGTCTGGGAGGCTTTAAAAGCATGTATGTTATGCTTGTCACATCTGGCTCTCTCTTCTTTTGGAATGAGTTCTTTCAGGAGAACAACTGCACACATTTTCTCGACCATGCTCAGACACATCTAATTTCCAGTTTAGGTTTAATCTGGGATCTAATTAGAGGTATAGATTTCTTTGCTCATTTGTTCTATTTTTGTATTAAGTTCCATTAATTCAAGTGTATCAAATTGTGGTCCCCAATGGAATTATTTTAAGTAGGCATGCAAGTTTCAGTTTTACTTTATATAAATAAGCACTCTATTTTCAGAAATATTTAGAACACTGCTATGTTGTACAATTTATAAGAAAGTCATGGCCCAAGTACTACTCACCTGCATTTGCGAATTGTTATTTTCCTATTTCTTTCAAAAAAATACCTGTCTTGTGTCAGTCTAGGAATTTACTTATACCTGAACAAAATTAACTAAAATTCTTTTCCCCATATGAAAAAATAAGAAAAGATTAAGAATTTGTCTTCCACATATGTGCCAAATACTTCCTGTTGCTTCTTTTTTTCCTGATTTTTGTTGTAGATCCTATTAAAGATGTCCCATCCCCACATTGCCCACCTCCACCCAGCCCCTTCTCACCCCCCAGCATTCACCATACTGCTATCTGTTTCCATGGGCTGTGCATGTACGTTCTTTGACTAACCTCTTCACCTTCTTTTATCCAGTGCCAGTCACCTTCACCCCCTTCCCCTCTGAGATCTGTCATTCTGTTGCAGGCTTTCATGCCTTTGGATCTATTTTGTTCATCAGTTTATTTTGTTCATTAGAGTCTACATATAAGTGCATCTTTTGGCCTTATTGTTTTCATAAATGTTTTATGACTACAATAAAATTTTACATTCCTTTATAATTAACTGTGACAGTTTCTTCACTTTATATGTGGGCTCTTTTTACAGAAACTGTCACTTAATCTTTGAGTTAAAAAATATATAAAATTGTTATATTTTTTTTTCCTAAACAGAAATTTCTCGTAAGGGGGCAAGACAGTGAAAAAATGTGCGATTTAAGAGCCCAGGCTCCATTTTTATTTTGTCACTCAGTAACCGTGGACCAACTGATTGATTGCTGTTAATCTATTTCTTCATTTGTCAAATACAACATAATTTCTTGAAGGAGTTGTTGCAAGAATCAAAGGGCATAATAATTATGAGCCTGGTGGCTAATGCGCCTGGGACTCAGTGAGCACCTACAGCAATGACTGCATTCCACTGTTATTCTCTCAAAAATTAAGTTGGGCTATTTTCAAACCAGACTTAAGAAAACTGATAAAATTAAAAAGGCCCTACTACTTTTATGTCCTGTCTTTTTCAGCACCTTTCATTCTTAAATTTTGAATAAAACACTTAACACCTCTGTCATGCATTATTATCTTCTTATCTCATGTCTCCTGCTATCGTATGCAATCCTTGATGAGGCCAACTAATGGTCATTGGTCCCAATTCAATGCCAACAGGAATCCTCGATTTCAGGTGCGTCAAAGAAGGAAACTTAATTCAGTGCAAATAGCTCAATTGTGGTATAATACCAGTATGAGAACAGCATGGCTGTGAAATAGCTCAACAGTGTTACAGCTCAGTAGTGAAGCAGCAGGGCTGTGAGGAAGGGCTGGGGCATGGTGGCCTTGGGGTGAGGTGGTCCTGGGGCTTGGCCCCTCTTTGGCTAGAGTACAGCTCTGTTTTGCTCTGCTCTACCCTGTTCCACCTACAAGGCATCTTTGATGCTTCATCTTCAGTGTTTCAGCTCCAGCCAGGAAAACACAGTCTTCAGTGGAAAGGGAAAGTATATTCTCTGAGCCAGAAGGGAGTTGACTTATATAGACAGAAGTCCCCACCCCTGGTCCCTGATTGGTCTGTCTGTGTGCAAATGAGGATTCCAAATCCTTTCAGTTGACTGGTACAAAAAACACCGTCCTGATTGGTCAGAATGGAGCTGCTTTGATTGGTTGCTGAAGATGCTGATGATGACATAGCTGTACAGGTATGGACGGAGAAAGGCTCAGTCATATTGGTTGAAATATAATTCCAGTAACACTTTTTAAGGGCTGGCTCTGATGTCAGGAACACAGTATAGGCAGGCAGTTCCATATAGGTTTCTCACTGAAGTGCAGTTTGCATGAGGGGCACCTGTTTAGAAATGGCTGCTAGAGTCTGCTTTTAAATTTGAGCTCAGTTAATCACCAGGAGCCCTTCTTCATAGGTATCTTCTTTCTCAGGGTCCACATGGTCATAAATATATTAGGATTATTTCTCTATTTTCTAAAAGGCACCCTTGGAAATGGCTTTGCTCAAAATATGTTCTTAATAGTTTTTGTATTTTTAATTTGTGGATGTAGCCCTCTAAGTCCACATAGTTTTACCACAATAATAAATTTTTAAAACAACAAAAATATGTCTTATTTTTAGAGTTTATCAAGAACAATTGATGATATTCACCCGTAAAAGATAAACTTAAGTTTTGTTTTTCTCAAATTAGCTTTTAATTGAGAGTATTTTTAAAGGAATAAAAACATAAATCTCATTTCTTTTTGTATACCCAGGAGTCCCTTAAATATATTGTTTCTGTTATAAGGGACAACCAAGATAAATGATACTGTATTATTATGCATGACAGAGCAACAAAGCACCGTTGGGCCCAATTCACTCAATTTCTACATGTCTTTTATGAGCTTTCCCACATAGAAGCAGGGGATTTAAATACTCAGAAAGAGTTATGTATCCCAATCATTTAAATTCTCTACTTTTTTAAAAAGTGGAATACAGGCTTTGCCACATACAGCCTCATCAACCATGTTTCTTAGGGGTAAATAAATCACCAAGAATATCAAGTTGGAAAGATTTTCACTTCACTAACTAATAGCACTCATAGGGGAAAAATTCTAAAAAGTTTCCAAATATGCCAGATGCATATTACAATATTTAGGAGAACTCATAAGCAATGACTCCCTTAAGCCTCATTTTACTTCAATTTAGCCAAACTAGAAACCTTTTTCTAAAAAACAGGCAGTCAGATCTAAAACGCCATGGATATCAAGAGTTTGAATTTCGTTCTCAGTCCTCCTCCTGATTTAGGTCATCATGAAGGTAGAATGGTACAGCTAATATGGAAACAGAATGGAGGCTTCTCAAAAAAGTATGAATAGAGTTACCCTATGACCCAGCAATCCCACTCCTGGGTCTGTATACTAGAAACTCAAAAACATTTATTTGCAATGATATAGCCACCTCTATGTTCATTGCTCCATTATTCACAGTGGTCAAGGCAGGGAGACATTGAAAGTGCAATAGAGGATTGGATAAAGAAGATGCAGTACATATATACAGTGAAATACTACTCAGCCATAAGAAAAGATTAAATGAATACTGCCAATTGTGACAACATGGATGGATCTTGAGAATAGTATGCTAAGTGAAATATATCAGTCAGAAAAAGCTAAGAACCATTAGATTTCACTTATATGTGGGATATAAAACTGAAACTCATAGACACAGACAACAGAACGGTGGCTACCAGAGGAAGGGGTTGGGCCGGTGGTGGGGAGTAAAGGGAGCCAAATACTTGGTGACGGAAGATAATTTGACTTTAGGTAGTAGACACCCAATGCATTGCAATATGCAGATCATGTATCATAAACAATGTACACTTGAGACCTATATAATCCTCTTAACCAATGTCACCCCAATACACTTAATAAAAAATACTTCAGGATGATGCAAACAAACAAACAAACAAAAAAACCCAAAACCACCCAACAACTTTGGATTTCATTCTCAATTCTCCGCCTGATTTAGGTCATTTCAGCAAGTTCTTTAATTATTCTAGCCCTTTTTATCCCTTCCAGAAAGCCAGGATTAAGTATTGGATATCTCCCATTAAGTGGACAGGAAAACAGTTAAGAAGAATGTACACTTTAGTTTTCTGTGTAAAAAGTTACTGATTGATAATAACATGAATGGTATGTAAATTGAGACTTCTTGAGCTATTATCTCAAGGACCAAGGAGTGCAATACTTTAGACACAAGAATCCGAAAACTAGGAAGGGTAGGACTACTAAAATTGGCATAGCTCATAGTCTGAAAAGTTCTATTATTTTTTATTCCTTTTCATATATTGACTATACCCATCCAATCTTCCAATAATAGCAACAGCAAAAGGTGTTAGGAGAATTATTTTTTTTAAAAAAGGAAAAGGAATAATTCAGAGTTCTTAAAAAATGAGATTTGTTGGTTTCATCATGACATTTCACCACAAATAAATATTATACCCAAGGATCAGAAAGAAGAAAGTATTTATTTTTAGTTTAGAGGAAACTGAGAAATGGGGTGCGATGGCAGTGGTGTCAGCTCTGAGAACCCGCTCTTGCTGTGGCTTGAGCAGCTGCCACAATTTCAGGAAAGCTACAAAGACATGACTGCTAATTTGGGGAAGTAACTAATATTTATACATTCACAGGTTAATTCACGGGTTAATTTTGATAACCTATGAGGTAGGTCTCCTTATTACTCTAATTTTGCAGATGAAGAATTGGAAGTTCAGAAACGTTAACAAATGTTTCAGTTAAATTCCAATTATTTTTATATCTAGAAGTTGGTTCTCTTGATAGCACAGACCAAGTTGTTTTGAACTGTATGCAGTAGCATTTTTTAATTCATTAAATATATAGATACAGCTCAAGTGAGCAGTTCTTATTTAAAAAAATATCATAAAATATATATAAGTGTACTGACTAGCTGCTTTTGTGAAAGGATGTGAAACAATCTGTCCAAACTAAACATAATATCAAAGATACATATTAAAAAAATAAACTGATGAAAAGTAGAGAAATAGATGTCAAAATTCCTGGGGTATTATTGAAATAGTACATTTAACTAGGTTCTCATTTTTCTAAATTCTAAACCAAACACTTTAGTTTTGTTAAAAGAAAATATATGAGCTCACACACAGATAAATCTTTCTAATGTTAAATTATATAGTATTTTGTTGTTGCTGTTTTATTCTCCATGGAGGGGACATTGGGAGTATAATTTAAAAAATGGCATATATTATTTTGCCAAAAGATACATTATTAAAGTGTATGTTTACTTTTTTGTCGAGATGTAAAAATAGAGTCCAAGGCACAGATCAGAGGAGCCAGTTCTTGGGAAGTTAGATTATATGACCTCATCTTATTTCCTTAGATCTAATTGTACATTTCCAAAAATGTGCTATAGGAAAACCAGGTAGCAGGATGATGTTAATAGAGGTTATTGGTTAAAAAGCATCCCAAGATAAATAAGCTTGGAAATTCTGGGTCAATTTAAATAGTTTTATTTACTTTGAATGATCAGATCTTTATTTGTGACTTAAATTTATCTTTATTAGAGACTTAAATTTTCTGGAGGTCATTATGATGTTGAGCATTTCCCACAATCATTTGACAGTACAACACTTATTATAAAGCATATTTTTGAAATCTACTTTTGACAGTAAAGATCTCACTGTGGTAAAACATAGGCAATCTGGAGAATTAGTCATACATTCATTATGATTTCTCCCAAATTGCTAAATTACAACAAAATTGTAGTTGTGGTCCAAATATCAATACTCTGCATTGATAATTAAGTTGTGTTCCAGATCCTCTATTTTTATTTTTTAACTAGGGGCCTGATGCATGGAGATTTGTGTATGGGGGGTGGGTCCCTCAGCCTGACCTGCACCCTTTCCAATCTGGGAGTTTCTGTCTGAATTTGCAATCATATGAGCAAATTGTCTGAGACCCGCAGTTTAATAGAGGCATTTTTTTTTCTTTGCTTCATTGGTGGAGATTTCCTGGAAGTTTTAGGATATCTTCCCTTTAATTTTTCCTAGACACTCTGATTTTGCTTTCTCACCTTTGCTTTTCCTCCATCCCCCACCACAACAGTAACTTGCTCCAGGCTCACTTTGCTCTAGTGTCTAGGAGATCCATCTGCCACCAGAACTACTATTCCCAGAATTCCTGGTGCTTCTCGCACTCTTGGTTTTCCCTTCCTGCTCTGTCTCTGTCCCATGGCCTCCCACTCTGCCAAGTCCTCCAAGCTGCCAGCTCTCCCTCTCTGCTCTCAGTCTGGCAGCTTGGGAAGCCAAGTTCCCCAAGCCGCTCCACTCACCGCTGGCTCTCCCGCTCTGCTCTCCGCCTGGCGGCTTGAGGGGACGTGGCTCCCTCGGTCGCTCCCAAGCCTCCGGCTCTCCTCCTCTGTTCTCTGTCAGGTGACTTGGGGGAGCGACCGAGGGAGCCACATCCCCCCAAGCCGCCCGCTCTCCTACTCTGCTCTCCCCCTGGCACCTGTGTATGCAAATTAACCTGCCATCTTTTTCAGGTTAATTTGCATACTCACTCCTGATTGGCTGGTGAGTGTAGTGGAGGGATGGCCAATTTACTCCTCTGATCTGTGCCTTGGACTCTATTTTTCTCTTTTATTATATAGGATATGTTTTTGTTGATTTAGAGCAGTGGTTCTCAACCTGTGGGTCGCGACCCCTTTGGGGGTCAAACGACCCTTTCACAGGGGTCGCCTAAGACCATCAGAAAACACATATATAATTACATATTGTTTTTGTGATTAATCACTATGCTTTAATTATGTTCAATATGTAATGAAATTGGGGGTCACCACAACATGAGGAACTGTATTAAAGGGTCGCGGCATTCGGAAGGTTGAGAACCACTGATTTAGAAAGAGAGGGAGAGACAGATAGAAACATTAGTGATGACTGAGGATCAAACCCACAACCTGGGTATGTGTCCTGACTACAATCAAACCAGTGAGCTTTCAGTGCATGGGATGGACATCATTCAACCAACTGAGCCACACTGACCAGGGCTCCAGATCCTTTAGTTACCAAATTAACACCATCCTTTTTAAAACAGAAATGCATTTGCATTATAATTTTACCACTCCATTTCTTCATTATGATGAAGTTGTCAGATCAGCAGACTTTTTTGATTTATTTATTATTTTATCTTTGTATTCACCCATCTGACTGAGACAAAAAAATTCTGAGACATAATATGGGAGCATGTAACTTATTGTCAAGTTTAACTTGTTTTACAAACTAAAATTGCCATCTGGCTTCTAAAAACCCATTTCTGTTTTGATAAGTAACATTTAATCATGAAGATAAAATATATTTATGTACATAACATAATATGGTCATCTGAATAATAATGATAACTGTGTGTAATACATTGGTATAACTTATATATGATGATACTTAAAAAGACACTTACACAAGAGGAATCCAGATATAACAAATAAAGATAAACAAATCTAAATAATATCCAAGACACTTGCTTTTATATATTAAACAAAGGGAATTGTAAATGTCAGGAAAATGAAGTTGTAAGGAAGTTGGAAGATTACATTGGGGTAACTTGAATGCAAGCATTCTATACATATATTTTCAGATTACCACAGCCCTATACAACTAATACATAGATACATAAACAACATTATATCTACTCTCTATACAATTTACTCAAAGTAAGTCAATAGGTGTGGCTTGATTCAAGGTCAACAAATATAGTTAAGATTTGATTGAGTTGTCAGATCTTGCGCTGTGAAACCCCTCACCCCTCATCTTTTTTAAATGTTAATTTTTCAATTAAAGTTTATATTCACTTAGTTTTGTATTAGTTTCAGGTGTCCAGTATAGTGTTCTCCTGATGTTTACTTTGCAAAGTGTTCCCCTGATATTTCCAATACCCATCTGGCACCATACATAGTTATTATAGTATTATTGACTATATTCTTTATGCTTTACTTTACATCCCCATGACTATTAAATAAAAAACATTTTTAAAGAGTTTGGGTAGTCACATTATAGTATTTGCCACAACTATTTCCTTCAATAGCCATTCATTTCAAAGACCAACTTCTTCATCATCCATAGGTATCACTATTACGACAGCATTCTTATTCTTGTACTGGTGTGGTAGGAGAAGATTGAAGTTGTAACTGATATGAAGGCAATATGTAGTAAGTTCAGCCTTGTTTGTAATATTGTATTTCCCTTATCTTAAAAATTACCTAAATAAAAGAAAAATCATAAATTTATTAAGATTGTATGGTGGGCATACTTGTTTTATCATTACATGTGTATTTCTTCACTTTTCAACTTGTGAAACAAAAAGTTTAGTATCTTCATGTTGAGGACTTCTTCTGTAGAGAAGGGTGTAACCTCAGGAGCCTGGGCTTAAATCCTTTCTCTGTCAAATACTGTATCAGTTATCATTCACCCCAGTATTTACTAGCTTTAAACAGAAGTAGCATGTACTGTCTCTCCGTTTTCTTCCTGTGGATCAGGAATTTGAAAACAGCTTAGCTGGGTGGTTCTGGCTCAGGATGTCTCACAAGACTGCAGTCAGTGTATTGATTGGGGCTGCAGTTATTTTAAAGGCTGTCTGGTTTGGGGAGAGTGTCTGCTCCAAGCTCACTAGCTTAGCCCTTTCCATGGGGCTGCCTCATGACATGGCAGCAGGCTTCCCCAGGAGCAAATGATCCAAAGAGAGCAAGCAAGCTTGCAAGAAGGAACTGAGTCTTTATAATCTAATCTCAGGAGTGACATTCCATGACTTCTGCTATCATTTTTCTTTCTTTCTTTTTTCCCCACTATTAGAAGTCAGTGAATCCAACCTGAACTTAAAATTTTGTAACTATACGTGGTGACAGATGTTACCTACAATTTTTGTGGTGTTCATTTTGCAATACACAGAAGGGGAAAGATCACACAAGGCTGTAAATATTACAGGGAAAGGATCATTGAAGGTTATTTTAAAGAATCCCTATTACACATGTGTCATGTTTCCTTGTTTGTAGAATTGGACTTATAATACTAGTCTCAGAGGAAATGAATTGATCTTCATAAAACATACAGCACACGGTAAACTCAGCAATGATAATGACGATGGCATCTATTGTCTTGATTCTCTTCTACCTTTAGTCTTAATTTCTCTATCTAGCTTCAGGTTTTCTCTGCCCTCATCAATTCTTCTTTTAGGCCACCAGATTATTCTTATTTAAATACAATATTTATTGTTCGCTTTTATATGGTGCATTCTATAATGAGAGTGTCTCACTAAATTTAAATCCTGCCTTTCACTGCCCTTTATAATCTGGTTGTATGTTTTCTAGATACCCAAGTAGACTCTTGGTTTTAATTGGACAAGAATCCTGTTGTTCCTTGAATTTATTCTTCTTTTGTGCTTTCCCATGGTTTTTATTTTGTATACTGAATCTCTAATGCAAGTCTCTCTGACTAATATAGCTTTCTCAGCACTATGGACACAATAGTGAACAAGCTAATGCTTGTCTTTAAGGAAAGTCTAATTTAATGGGAAGATAGAGAAATTGGAGAGGATTATAATATAGTAAGGATACATTCTTCCATTATGTTACAGATATAGTTATTATGGAAAAAAACATAGTAACATATCATAATTTAGGTAAAGATTCAAAAACGTATCTTGCTTGTCTGGTGTGGCTCAATGGTTGAGTGTCGACCCATGCACCAAGAGGTCAATGGTTTGATTCCCTGTCAGGGCACATGCCCCAGTTGCCGGCTCGATCCCCAGCAGAGGGTGTGCAGGAGGCAGCCGATCGATGTTGATCTCTCTCTCTCATTGATGTTTCTCTCTCTCCCTCTCTTTCTAAAATCAATGAAAATATTTAAAAAACAAGACAAAAAACCCACAAAAATATATTGTGAAAGAAGTTACAATTAATATTAGATATGAAAGGGAAGAGGAAGATGACTGGGTAAAAAGTTGAAGGAATTAATGCATTGTAAGTGAAAAGCAAGTCCAAGGCATATACAAATACAGTACTATATTATTCATTCATTGTTTCATTTGAAAGGGTTGTAATTAATCAATGAGATTATAACTCACCTATAAAGTAGCTATACTCTCCCTAATTCTCCTTATCTTCCAGGCCTCGATCCAGGCATAATAGAGGATCTATGGTAAAAGCTTAATACAATCACTCAATTGATTAATATAGCACTAATGAGAGATCCTACTTCAGGCTGTGCTCATTTTTCATATTACCTGTTGGCTTTTAATAAGTGATGAAACATGATTTATGTATTAATATAAATGTAATACTATAGCTTTTAATATCTCTAATTATTTTATGACTATATCCATGCTAGTTTACTTAAGAAAATAGTGTAACCACCAATAGATGTTAATTTTAGACTGTAGTACTATGCAAGACATATTAGCAGTTGAAAACCATTTTCAAGGGGAAGCTTAATGCGTTTTCCATTTACTCTTGTTTGCCATTTTTATGTAATGGCTTTGGAGTAAGACTGCCTGGGCTCAATTTAGAGGTAGTTAGATAGTTAAAGATGTAGGTAGGTAGGAAGGCAGGCAAGTATGTAGATAGGTAGATAGTTAAGGATAAATATATATGTGAAATATATATCCTATATATGAATATTTTGTATCAAGGTATAAATGACATGTAACATATTTGTTTTAGGTGTACAACCTAATGATTTTATATTTGTATGTATTGCAAAGGGAACACTACAAAAATTGTAGTTAGCACTTGTCACCATACATAATTACAAAACTTTCAGATCTATTCTCAGCAACTTTCAAATATGCAACACAGTACTATTAACTATAGTCACCATGCTATATATTATATCTCCAATTATTTTTTCTAGAAAACACATATTAGTGAAATCATATGGTATTTGTCTTTGTCTGAATTTTTTCACTTAGCAACATGAAACTGTCCATTCACGTTGTTGCAAATAGCAAGATTTCCTTCTTTTTTAGGGCTGAATAATAATCATTTTCTTTATCCATTCATCTATTGGTAGACACTTGTTTCCATATCTTGGCTATCTATACTAATAAAAGCCTTGGGGGTGATCAGGCCAGCAGGGGAGGGCAGTTGGGGGCGATCAGGCCAGCAGAGGAGGAGTTAAGTGTCAATCAGGCCGGCAGAGGAGTGGTTAGGGGGCAATCAGGAGGGCATGCAGAAGCAGTTAGGGGCAATCAGGCAGGCAGGCAGGCAAGCAGTTAGGAGCCAGCAGTCCCAGATTGTGAGAGGGATGTCCGATTGCCGGTTTAGGCCCGATCCCACAGGCAGTCGTACATCCCCCGAAGGGTCTGAGATTGGAGAGGGTGCAGGCTGGGCTGAGGGTTCCCCCTGCCCCCGTGCATGAATTTCATGCACTGGGCCTTTAGTTATATATAAAGTCCATGATAAGGAAAGCACAAAAATTTTCTTTAAATGTGTTAAGTATTATTAATGAAAAAAGATTCTGTCAGAGGTGACATATTGAAATCTAAGAAAACTATTCACATAAGCTTAATTTTATAAGAAGATCTATAAAATAATTTGTTTCCTGCCATTAAAAATTAAAAATTATTTATATTTTCAATTATAGTACATTTTAGAAAAATGTGTTTTGGTGACTTTTAACTGGCCCGTTTAGCAGTGTGGCCAAAGCTTTCTTTTGATGCTGTATGTATCTCTTCCGTTTATGTTGCAGAAACCCTCTCTTTTGTTACAGGACTCTGCATACTTGCTGATGTCAAAACTGCTGTGTACATCTTCCTGGCCTTTTTATCACATTGAATTACTCTTATCTATTTTCCAAATCACAGATGGCCTTCAGTTTAGCTTCTTATTCTACTTCCAATTGACCATCTCAGTCTATAGAGGTTTCTGTCTTCTGACCCCATGTTAGCACATTTTTTCTAATTATTATGTTTTGTCTGAAATTTCTATATTTTTAATGTCTTAAAAGTCTTATATTGACAATTTAATTGTAAACTCATAAGCTCTTTTGTTATTCACACAGTGCCTAACAGGGTATCTTGAACCTAAAAGCACTTAGTATAATAACTCTGTTGATTATGATAATTAGGTGGTATTTTTAAAAGAACAATTTAAAGACTTGCTATGATTATAATTGTAATCTCAGGTTACTGTCTACCCATGCTCCATTTTCATCAAAGATCATTTGTAGTTTAATTTTTTAATCTGTTTTTTTCTGTCATTTTAACATTTCAATTTTGCAAAGCTATCTATAATAAAAGCATAATATGATAATTAGCCCGGACAGCCAAATGACCTTCTGGACGTCATTCTGGAAAACTTTCTGGACAAAGCCATGCGGCGGGGGCCAAGACAGAGGCGTTTAGGGGCGGTCAGGCAGGCAGGTGAGCGGTTAGGGGTGATCAGGCAGGCAGGCGAGTGGTTAGGAGCTATGAGGAAGGCAGGCAGAGTAGTTAGGGGCAATCAGACAGGCAGGCAGGTGAGCAGTTAGGAGCCAGCGGTCCCAGATTGCGATAGGGTGCAGGTTGGGCTGAGGGACACCCCCCCCATGCACGAATTTTATGCACCGGGCCTCTAGTTACAAAATAATTTGAGAGTTATAGTATCTTTTATTGGGACCAATTTCTTAATAGGAAGCTATATCCAGAGAAAGATGGCCCTGGATTAATAATTGGCACATTTGTCTATTCTCCAAAAGAATATTTTGTAAACAGATGGAAATTTTAGAAGAATCACATTTCATTTCATATGAAATTTAAAATAGATTTGTCTAAATATAAGAGCAGGCAGAGACATCCCTGGGTGGGGTTGTGGGGATGGTGGAGAGGTTGAGTTAAAGAAATAAAAAAAGAAAGAACTCATGGACATGGACAACAGTATGGTGATTGTGGCGGGGAAGAGGGTGAGGGGAAAATAAAGTAAAAAAAGGAAAATTAAGTGTTTTACATGATGAAGTAAATGGATAAAAAAAATGCCCTCATACCTTTTCAACATAACATTAAACTATCATTTAATTCAAAAATATTATTGAATATCTACTATGTGCCAGGGATATAGCATCAATAAAACCCTTGCCCTGAATTTACATTCTAGGTCAAGGACAGACAACTATATTGAATATAATATTAAGGAGTGACAGTCACCATGACAAAAATGAAAAGTAAAGCAATAGAAGTAGAGAGTGACAATAGTGGGGAATGAGAGGCTACTCTAGAGAAGATAAGAGGAAGCTCCTCTGAGAAATCAGTGTTTAAGTATATGCATGAGTGATACAAGGAGGAAGCATAGAAGAATCTGAGCAAAGAGCCTGTTCTCCAAGCAGGGGGAGGACCAGGAGCAAAGGTCTAGGGAAGGACTGAGCTGTGTGAAGAAAGCCAAGAAGGCATGGGTGGCTAGAGTTGGTACCATAAAAGGCCTTCAAACTAGAAGTAGGTAAGGATTATTTCTTAAATAGCATAGAAAGTCAGTGCATAACCCTAGCTGGTTTGGCTCAGTGGATAGAGTGTCAGCCTGTGTGGACTGAAGGGTCCCATGTTCGATTCCAGTCAAAGGCACATGCTCGGGTTGTGGACCCATCCCCAGTAGGGGGCGTGCAGGAGGCAGCCGATCAATGATTCTCTCTCATCATCGATGTTTCTAACTCTCGCTCCCTCTCCTTCTCTAAAATCAATTAAAAATATATTAAAAAATAAAAGAAAGTCAGTGGATAGTTTTGAACCTGGTTTTGATGCTTCTTTACTCTTCTTACCTTGGGGAGTCTTCACTTCTTCCTTGGTGCAGGAATGAGTGGTCAGATGGCTTTGAGCAGGTTGCACTCCACTCACAGCTCAGGGTTGATTCATACATGTTGTCTAACATTAATCTAAGTGAATAATGGACTGTTTATCAGAAACTACCTATGGTAGTTAGTTCTCATTTTATTCAAACATATCAATTGATTTGTAGTTATCTTTCTGGAATTAAAGAATAACTTGAGATGTTGCGATAATGAGTAGGGGTCTCTTGGTTTAAAAGAGGGGTGAGATAGTTCTGAGCTCTGGTTTTAAAGCTCCCTAAACACTTGGGGGAAAAGGTCCATGATAAGAGACAAAGTTAAATAAAGCAGGCAGAAGTGTCTCTTCCTCTCCTCTAATGGACAGCACCCACGTGGGCTAATTGAGGATTCTCAAAGGCCCCAAGGCACTGGGAATACCCATCTTTCCTGGACCCACCTGAGAGAAAGCTATTCAGTTTTCAATGTTTTGTTAATCATTATGTAGGATAAACATATATTTTTGTCTAATATTTTGGATGTATATGGCTTTATTGATAGACACCTTATTTTAGGTGGACTTCAATATAAAATCTGTTTTCCTGACAGGTCATTTCTCACAGTTCACTGTGTGTACAGTTAAGTAAGATGAAATATTCTGCTTTCTATTATAATCTATCCTTGGAAGGTTTATTTTTTTTTTTTGCTGCATTAAAATAATGTTACGGAAGTGATTATGGAGAGTCAAATATTAGGATGCTGAAAATTGGGGCCTTATTTAAAACCCAAAGGACTAAAGGTTTTAAAATGGAAGGAATAAATATTATATCAAATTATGTCATACATTTGGATTCATTCAATTTTTTTTAATGTTTCTATTTTAAAGAGAGAGGAAGGGAGAGAGGTAGAAACATTGATGAGAGAGAAACATCAACCAGCTGCCTCCTGCCCGCCCCCTACCAGGGCTCGAGCCCACAACCCGGATATGTGTCCTGACTGGGAACCAAACTGGTGACCTCTTGGTTCATGGGTGGATGCTCAACCACTGAGCCACACCTGTCAGGCTCATTCAGTGTTTAACAATCTTCCATCATGGTTTGTTTCCAGTTAATTGTTGCTGGGGCTGGTCCTCATTACCAACATTGCTAAGTCCACAGTCTGAGCAATAACACTTCCTTCTTGCACCCATGAAAATGAATTCTTTGCCCAGTTCCTCAGGACATTGTTCTCTGAACACACCAGAAAAGTCAGCACGCCCACATGTTGATTGTCTATCTAAAATTAATTTCTTTATGAATGTAACAAGTATGGGTAGAGTCAGGGAGGCTGACTGGGTGAGCCAGAATTAATGCTATTTTTATTATTTTAGCATGAGTGTACAAATGTATTGCTTTTAAATAGTGTCCTAGGAATTCTTCATGGGCTTTTTTCCTTCTATATATCTCTTAACATGCACTGTAATGCTATGAGTGAGGCCAGAAGAGACACGGAGGACAGAAATTTTGTCAGCAAGTAACAGTTTTTATACATTTAATCATGACAATAATCTGTAGGAGCAAAATGGGTAGAAACTGGAAGAATAGTAAGGAGGCAATTGCAGGAAGGGAAAGGAAGGTCTCTCAAATGCAGATGGTAACAGTGAATGTGGTCAGAGAGATTGACCATAGTCTACATATCTTGAAGCCAGAGCCCACAGGACTTCCTACTTCCTTAAATATGAAGTAAGGAAAGAAAAAGGTGAAGTTTAAATTTGGAAAAGAAGGATGGAGTCATCAACTGAAAGTGGGAAGATTGTAGACAGGGTAGGCTTGAGGAATCCAGTCAAATTCAAGTAGAGGTGTTAAATAGGCCTGTACTTATATGAGTCTATAGCTATCAGAAAGACCTGTAGTAGATTTATAATTTTTAGTAGTCATCATAAATATGGTATTTAAAAACTGAATGAGAAAATTAAGGGTATATGTTTATGTAAAGTAGAGAAGTAAGAAATAAATGAATTCTGGGGTACTCTAATGTGAAGAGGTCCATTAGATTTAAAATAAGATATATTTGAATTAGGTAACTCTGCACTAATCTTTTACTCCAAAATGATTCAAGAAAGAGACAAGACTTTCAGTGTATAACAAGTGTGATTCTAAATGGGTGCATGTTATTTTTAACATTAACATTCTGCAGTTAGGCACATGATGAATTTCTAGAGAGCAAGAACTATACACTTCTAAAATTATTTTAATGATTTATAAAGTTTTCAGAGTATTATATCAACTTTAATTTACAATACAGAAATAGGAGCATTATATTTTTAGAAAATAATTTTTATACGTTCAAGAGAATATCTGGACATAAGAAAATTTAATTTTCAAAATTCCTATTTTAATTTATGAAACCTTAAAATTATATTTAAAGTTGCATATTTGTGCTCTGGCTGGGTCGCTCAGTTCATTGGAGTGTTGTTCCATCCACCAAAAGATTGCAGGTTCAATTCCTGGTCAGGGCACATGTGAAGGTTGAGGGTTTGACCCATGGTAGGGGCATGTATAGGAGGCAACCAATCGTGTTTCTCTCTCACATCAATGTTTTTTTCCCTCCCCTCCTCTCTCTAAAATCAATAAAAACATATCCTCAGGTGAGAATTAAAAAATAAAATAAAAAATAAATAAATAAAGTTGGATTTTTGCTTTGCACATTTTATTATTTCTTTTTGGATGTTGTTTAGTTATTCTGCTATTTTTTAACACTTTGAGCATTTCCTTCAATAATTTAATTAGAGTTGCAGAAAAATAATACAGGGTTTATCTTAGGAAATACTATCTAACTGTAGAGTTCTTACCTTCTGCAGCTCTGTTATGAATGTTAATTATATCATGAAATAATATGTTTTGGATGTGGTTGATTTACATACTATTTTAGCATTGTTCAAACATATTAGATGTATGTATTTGCAAATCAGAGTTCATTCTTGGTCAAGAATTACCATGGGAATTAGGTTGGCCCAGTATGTCTGTCTGTATGTATGTGTTTGTATGTATATAAAGGTGCATATTCAGATATGTGTGTGTGTGTGTGAATGTGTTTGCCCAAGAGCACATTTTCAGTATTTATTGCTTTTCTATCCATCTTCATAAATTAGACATAAATACCTAAAAATCGTGCAAAATTAAATATAGTATTCATCTGTTGATGGCCAAGCGTCAAGGAAGGTAACACAAAAAAAGCTTAGTGCCATCTTCCTGTTAGTCTACCTGTTTTTTATTGTAAGATTCCTGAAGCTTTATTTATATATTTTATTTCTAATTGCAGTTGACATTAAATATATTAGTTTCAGGCATACAACATAGTGATCAGACATTTATATGCCTTATGAAGTGATCCTCTTATAAGGTTTTAAAATGCAATTTGTTCCTGAAAATTTGCAAATGAAGTCCCTTTATATAGACCCTGCCTTTGAAGAGCTCATAATTTAGTGAGTTAAAAACACACATGCCAAACATCATTATGATGTAGTGTGAAAAGTGAAGCAGTAGAAATGGACCAGCTGTCATATAGCTAACGGGAGAGATTAATTTTATTAGGTATAATGGAGGGTTTCTATATGGTAGTGGCAATTGTTGTACTTCTGGAAGGTCCTATCTTGGACCTTTAAATTCTTAGTTGACTGTTAACCAAGCACCAGGTCTCAGCTCCTGTCATTTTCTCAGGGATGCCTTCTCTGACTCCTCTAGTTGATTCACATTCTTGTGTTCTGTTTGCTTCTTGACCAGTGGTGTTCCTTTTATTAATTTGTAATAATACATTCACTACTGGAATAATGTGCCTGACTTTCCCTGAACCCTTCTCCACATTAGAAGTTCCATGAATGAAGGCTTGGAGTGTGTCCATTTCTTTATCTTTGTGTCCCCAGCACCAATGGAGTGCCTGGCCTGACCAACAGGAGGAATCATTAATTACTTGTTAGATGTGGAATTAATAAATAAGAGTTAAGATTTTAGGTGGCTTAATGAAATACATTTGTACAGCTTTCAGATATAATTGAAATTTTCAGGTATCTGCATTAATTTTTCTCAATTAGAGAGATAATTTGCATAATTGAATTATTAGCTATGGTACTTATCATATGTAACTTACTCTTTTGGCTCTCTAGTAAGTTTGAATATTGTTTTCAGTAATTCATAGATTTCTGCTCATGTTTACCTTCTGAGTCTTCTCATAATGTGTTTTTCCCATTTTAGCTTTTTTTATATATCCATCAGAAAGTTTGTACTTTGGACTCTTTTCTTGATCATTTTTTGCCTTAGTTTTCTTCTATCCCCAAACATACTACAATAGGCTTGTCAATAATGATTTCTTCTAAATTCTATTTGTAAAATTGACATTAATTATGATCTATAATTTTATCTGTAGTTAAAAATTATATTTAAATTTTAATCATTTTAATGTGCTGAAATTCTGACATCAGAAATATAAAATGTATTTTATCTCTGCAATACTCTTACCAAAGGAAATAGTTCTAATTAAATGTACTGTTGTTTTGTCTACAAAGAACTTGTCATTTTTAGTGAATCATTACTTAGAATCAGTCATAATTAATAAGACTACTTGTGTCAGACCGAAATAAAAGAATCTAATATTTCATAGCACTACAGAAATTCTCTGCTTATTGTAATTTTTCCTTTTGGATTATTATTTTTTGTCACAGATGACAGATGTAAATTATTATCAAAAGGAAAACAATTCAGAGTACTAAATGAAAGGTCAAATTTGGGAAAATCCTAAAATCTGAGGGAGTTTCAGTCCATTAATTTAAGAGATATAGGTATTTATAGCAAATATTATTACACACACTTTATAGAAAGTAAAAATGGACAATTTATTTGTGGGTTAAAGCCAACTGTGTGTTGTTGTTGTTTTTTTAATGAAATTTTAATGATAAAGGACTCCATTGACCCACAGAACAATGTCCCCTGCCTTTCCTTCTGAAACTCTGACTATTTAAATAGTAAAATCTTTCTTAGACTAAAACTTTGAGAGCATACTTCATTAATACATATTAATAAATTGATGTGAACTATAAATTGGTTAGTTAACTGACAAAAATCGGGGTTCTAAGGTAAAAGATGTGTTTAATTATATAGAAATGCAAATACCATGCTGTGAACACTCTGGATTCTGCTCTATTCCTTGGAAGAGTGTTGACTTCTTCATTGCAGCAGACCAGTTTTAAATTAGTTGAATTTAAATTATAAACTCTGGCAATCAGGTGTTAACTCAAATCTCAGTTCTATTCTATCTATAGTGGGCTGTTTAGAGTATATCCTACTAATGCATAACTCTGATTTACTTGGAAATTATGAACGGTTTTATATACAAATTTTGATAACCCCTCTCTAGTTCTTTTCTTCTTGTGATCTCCCTACCTCTATAAGAAATTTGCTTGTCTCACCGAAACCGGTTTGGCTCAGTGGATAGAGCGTCAGCCTGCGGACTGAAGGGTCCCAGGTTCGATTCCGGTCAAGGGCATGTACCTGGGTTGCGGGCACACCCACGCTGGGGGATGTGCAGGAGGCGGCTGATCAATGTTTCTCTCTCATCGATGTTTCTGACTCTCTATCTCTCTCCCTTCCTCTCTGAAAAAAATCAATAAAATATATTTTAAAAAAAAAAGAAAAAGAAATTTGCTTGTCTCATATTCTATCCAGTTCTCAGGCCAGTAAGACTTTTAGCAATCCCTCATGGTCCAGCTGGCCTCAATCCAAAAGAGGTCTGGCCTCAGTCCACAAGCTAAAAATAATGTGGAATTTTCCCACTGCTACTCTCTTTCTCCAAAAAGCAGTCCCCTTCCAGAATCACCTGCCTCTGGTCTCTCTTCAGTGCTTTTACAAGCTAATTTCTACATGCTGTCTGGAGCTTACAGGTGCCCACTTTGTGAGAGACTTGCTCCTTTAGTAGCCTCCTTCATCATATGTATGGTTTTAAAATCAAAATTATTGATTCATTCTCATTTGTATGAGGGGTCGTCTATCGGGAATATTACATGGGTTTAATAAGCCATCAGAAATCGAGTATCACATTTCCCCTTGAAGCCTCTTTATAACATGTCAGAGGCTTCTAGTTTATTTTTTTAGGATAGAACAATGACAGCTCTGAAGTACTTATATATAATATTGACAAACTTTTCATTTTCTGACCACCAAAAATTAACTGATTAGAAGCAGTAAGGTAGGCCTGGAGTGTACACACTTAGGACAAGACAGAATTCTTCTACAAATTTTCCTTTTCCATCCTGGAACTTAGTCCTTAAACATGGTACAGAGAATTGAACACAATTAGGGCTTAACACTTTTAAATTAGAAAGCATTTGGGTTCTTTTTATTAGAAGATTATAATTTTAAAGGATATTGAAGTAATATGAACACTTCAGTGAAGGAGCCAAAGGGAAATTTAAAGAGGGAATAAAACAACATGTAGAATAATCTTTGTGTGATTACACACTAAGGAAATATAAAGTCTCTCCCTTTTTAATAGTTTTAGCCTAAGTGGTTCTAAGGGAAGGAGGTAATTCTAGAATTCAGTTTGCACTTTACAGTCTCATATTGCTTAAAGAATCGTACCATTCGATACACAAGATTTGTTTTCTTTTTGTTCTGATGTCATTTTTAATGGTTTAAAGACACTGTTTTTTCCCTAAGACTTTCAGTACCCAGAAATTGTGAGCCTTTGTTTTTAATCTTACTGACTTTATGCAATATCCCCACACCTCCAGAAGATTTAAATATTTTAGAGCACTGGCCAGCAGTTCAGTGGTTAGAGCATCAGCCTACACACCAGAGGGTTGCAGGTTTGACTACAGTCAAAGGCTGTATGTGGGTTGCAGATTCTATCCCTGCCTCCTTTGGGTAATTACCAAGGAGCACGATTGCTGGTTATTAGGGTAAAAACTTGTTGAGTTTGATAAGAAACCACCAAACTGCTTCCAAAGTGGCTGTGACATTTTGTATTCCCACCAGCAGGGAATGAGAGTTCCTGTTGTTCTACATGCTAACCATGTAGCTGGCATTGTCAGTGTTACAGATTTTGGCTATTCTAATAGGTACGTAGTGGTATTCATTGTTGTTTTAATTGCATTTCCATAATGATATATGATGTGGAACATGTTTTCATGTGCTAATTTGCCATCTGTCCATCTTCTCTGATGAGATTTCCAGTTAGGGTCTTTGGATCATTATTTAAATCTAGTTATTTGTTTTCTTATTCTCGAGTTCAAGAGTTTTTTTTATAATTTGGAGGAAAGTCCTATTTCAAATGTGTCTTTTGCAAGCCTTTTTTTTCATAATCCGCTGCTTGCTTTTCATTCTCTTGTCTTTAGTAGAGCAAAATTATAATTTTCATGAAGTCTAGCTTAGTAAATCTTTCTTTCAGAGGTTGTGCCTTTGTTTTGTATCTAAAAGCCAAAATTGCCCTGGTTGATGTAGTTTAGTGGTTAGAGTGTCAGCCCATGCACCAAAAGGTCGCAGGTTTGATTCCAGGTCAAGGCCACTTACCTGGTTTGGGTCAGTGCAGGAGGCAACCAGTAGATCGATCGATCTCTCTCTCTCTCTCTCTCTCTCCCCCTCTCCCTCTCCCTCTCCTACTCCCTCTCATCTTCCTTCCATTCTCCTATCTCTGAAAACAATGGAAAAAAATATCCTCAGGTGAGGATTAACAACAACAAAAAAGTAAAAGCCAGATAACCTAGATTTTTCTCCTTGTTATCTTCTAGAATTTTTATAACTTTGCATTTTATGTTGAGGGCTTTGTTCCATTTTGAGTTAATTTTTGTAAAGGCCTGTAACTAGATTTATTTTTTGTGTATCATTTGTTGAAAAAACTAATTTTGCTCTTTGTATTGCTCTTTTTTACTATATGTATGTGGATCTATATCTGGGATCTCTATTCTGTTCCATTGATCTACTGTCTACTTTTTTTTGCCAATATCATAGTGTTTGATTATTGTAAGTCTTAAAATAGGGGAATATTAGTCCTTCAAATTTGTTCTTGTCCTTTTTTATTATGTTGGCTGTTGGGGTTATGTTGCCTCTCCATACAAACCTAAAGAATCAGTTTGTTGATATCCACAAATCACTTGCTTGGATTTTATTGGTATTGCATTAAATTTATATGTGGGGAGAACTAACATCTTGACAGTATTGAATTTTTCTATCCCTAACCAGGAATAAAATGTTTTTTTTCATTCTATCATCCATCTATCTATCTGTCTATTTATCTGTCTGTCTGTCTGTCTATCTATCCAAAGACATTTTAAGCTCAGGTCCATAAGAAAATGGCAAAGCCAGTATCCAATCTCAAATAGCTGAAATTATTGCCTTCACTTATAGTTTTCCTTATAATATTGTTCTCTAGAACATTTTTCTCAAACCAGCAGCAAAATAATCAATGTTTCTGCAAACATTAGCATGGCTGCCATTACCTCCACTATATTTCATGTTGGCTTTCTCCTAACTTTAAACTTATATTTCAAACTTTCATATCTCATCTCACTGTACCTTTTACTCATACTCTTTGGAAATTCATTGTCCTTATACAATGTAACAATAGAGTGAAAGAGTAATTGATACGGTGATGACAGGTGTGATAAACTACTTTCTGATGGTAAATTACTTTTACACAGAATAAGAATTAGCAAGTTTGAACTACTGCAGTGATAGTTGGTAATTTGCCATCTCCAGTAGTCTAAATGTTTTCATCAGAGAGTTAATGTATTACATTCTCTGAAAGTACATTCCTCGGGGTATCACCATGGCATCAGGAAATAAACTAATTAATGTAACTGTAACAAATTGAGATTTTACAGGGACAAAGTGTACAGTTCAATCACTGACATTGTAATTGTTAATAGCTTTGTAATGGAATAAGAGTTGAACATTTTGTAGAGCTGGTATTTTCTTAGTTCTAGAAAAAAAGAGAGCATGGTTTCTGAAAATTAAAAAATATATTATCTTTCCTGGAAAAGGTTAGAAAACCTATCATATGTAACTGACTTTTAGCCTATCAATGCATCAAGACATGTTCTGAAGACACTGCATTGGGGGTATGACAATTATTAATACCCCAAACTTGCTTGTACCTCACAATCTAAAATGGCAATACAAAATGCAGAATACTAATTAAGGTACAATTAGATTAAATATATGATCATCTTATTAGCAAATAGAAGTAGTTTTTTATTTCTTTTTATTTTGAAATAGAACTATTTCAGATACCTAAACTTCTATGAATAAAGAATATATACAGAGAATAATACTGCTGACAGACTTGGGCCCACCATCAAGCTAAAGAGATAAAATAGTGGAAATATTATTTCAGTCTCAGTATTCACTTTCTCTTGTTAAGAAAAACAACAACAACAACAACAACAAAAAACAGTGAAAACCACTATCGCAAATTCAAGGATCATCGCAAATAATTTTGTTTACTAATACTTATCTCTTAAAATTGTTCCCCAACTATTTCTGTTCATTTATTAAAATCTAATAAAGGGCTTTTGCTTTCATTCAGGATGTAGAAAACTGAAAACAGTGTTGCTCCCACAATAACAATGAGAAAAAGCCAAATAAATGACAAATTTATAACTTTTCTTGAACGTATAGGAGAACTGAATTTGCAAGCAATTAAGTAACCTGAAATCTAAAGAGAGATAAATCTCTTCAAAAAGAAACAGGAGACACACACACACACACACACACACACACACACACACACACACACGCTGTCTCAGCTGTGAAAGAGAATAGGTGCAGGAGGCATCATGCTGGCTGCAATGAAAGTAGAAAAATGTAGAACAAAAATAGAAAAAAATAAACAACCAAAGTTGTACACTTACTCAGGCAGTCCTGTAGATGAATATTCATATTAGCATTCTTTGAAGTGATAAAACGCTGTTTCACTTGAAAAGCAATAGTGTCCATCCACAGGAGACCGGCTAAATAAATTATAAGACAATTCAGCTCTAAACAACAATTGAAAGGTGCGACCAACATGCATCAGGAATCATGAGTCTCAGTACTATGATAGTCACCATAAAAGCAAATCACACAAATGTATATAACATTATGTCATTGGATAAACTTCAAAAAACAGACAAAACTAATCAATATTTTGTCAATATGTGCTAGATACTAATACTATAATAAAGTTAAAGGTTTTAAAATTGATATTTCTTTGAAAAGAAAGGGAAAGTTAGAAATGTTTAAAGTAGAAACATCTTGAGTGTATAGACTTCAAGGTATTTTGTAAATATATTTCTTCTTAGTTACAGGTACTTACTACTTAGGTATTATTGGGTTATTTTAATTAATTATTAGTCATTTGTTGTTAATAGTTGCAATACTTCACTACTACATTATAGGTAATCATCTTTTGTAAATATAATATATTTCATAGTAATAAGTGCCTAAATGTTATTGAAAACAGGAAACAACTAGAAAATATTAAAATAAACCCAAACAACTATAATTACATGTATGTTCTCAAAATTAAACCTATGTATTTCTGAATGCCAATAATGGCTCTGCTAGACAGAAAATTTCAGTACTAAAGTAAGTGCTGTTTCACATAGGGTTGCCAAAGAAGGTTTCTTGAACAAGGTTACAATTTGAGCTGAGAAAACAAAAGCAGGAGCAAATTAGGTAACTGCAGGTAACTGTAAGAAGAACATTCTAATAAAAGGAAAGTCTGTGTAGGGAAGGAGCTACTTGCAATGTATTAATATTTTATTTGAATTAGTGTTTATGGATATATGATTTTCTTCCTGGACAGATCAAGTTGCCAGGGAATACAATAGAAATTAAAATGATGGAGAAAGAGACATTGTAATGAACATTTATTTGTCAATTTTGGGCTATTCAAGCGTCCTATCTTATTTTAGACAGAATTTAATCAAAAGAAACCTATTTTGTCACCATTCAAAAGAACACCACCCTGACATCTAATAAAAAATTGGAGGTACAAGATTGCAGGTATCTTAAGTGACTTGATAAAACACAGGTTCAGTGAATGGAAGGGAAAATAAATCCTACCAAAAGAAAGGGACTTGTCAACTTATTGAACCTCCTGAGCAAATGGAAGTGTGGGGTATAGTGTGTTATATCTTCTAAACTAAAAGGTCCATTAATGTCAGAAATCAGCCCATGTTTCTTTGACTTTTAGACTTTGTAGGAAATCTCCAACACGGTTAGCTGGTGTTTTGATGCAATGGCTTGAATAACTGAAAGGCTGACAGCTTTGAAATGAGTCGGGAGCTAAAAAGTCTCTGAAACTGTCCAGACTGCAGCACAAGCAATTCTCACGTTTGGCCCATGTGACCTAACCAAACAACGCATTCAACTTGAATATGTGATGGCAGAATGAATGCTGTGTATAGCCTTAAGCAGGCTGGATTGAATTGGGATTTAGGAACAAAGCATCACATCTTTGCCCAAGACTGGGGGTGTAACTATCAACAGAAATTGAATGCAATGTAGCTCTACAAATAAGAAAAACCGATTGTGAAATAGTATCTTGCAAGGAGGATCAAATCAGAATAGAAAAATAAAGAATCTACATCTTCAATGTTATAAGTATTGTGGTTAAATTTCTACATCATTGCACGGCTGGTGTCACTCAGTGATCCAGCGCTGACATATGAACCAGGAGGTGGCCGTTGGATTCCTGGTCAGGGCACATGTCCAGGTTGTGGACTCAATCCCCAATAGGCGATGTGCAGGAGGCAGCCCATCAGTGATTTGCTGTCATCATTGATGTTTCTATCTCTCTCTCGCTCTCCCTTCCTTTAGGCTACATCATTGCACGGCTGGTGTCACTCAGTGATCCAGCGCTGACATATGAACCAGGAGGTGGCCGTTGGATTCCTGGTCAGGGCACATGTCCAGGTTGTGGACTCAATCCCCAATAGGCGATGTGCAGGAGGCAGCCCATCAGTGATTCGCTGTCATCATTGATGTTTCTATCTCTCTCTCCCTCTCCCTTCCTTTAGAAAATAAGGTAAAAATATATTAAAAATAAATGAATAATAATTTTCTACATAGTTACATTTTGAGGTGAGAGTTGTTGAGTATGGGAAAATTATAAGCAGAAGTGCAAAAGAAAAATATATTGATATTCAACAATATGCTATTCATTTTTATGTATATGTTGATTTAAAAAGTGCTATCTTGTGTGTGAAAGTATAGCAGTAGTTAATTATTCTTCCTTCAGAAGTTTTCAAGTTCTGAAATGCTTTTCAAATAATAGAGTGGAAATTGTACATGGGGTAGGAGACCTAAGTCCTGAGCAAACATGACTGACTTGGGCATCAAACTGAACTAAAGTAATGCAAAAGCAGGTAGGAATAAAAACGATAGTATTAATAACGATGATGATTATGAACTAGGATATCCAAGGTGCTAGTGATGCTTCTGGCACACTGGCCAGCTGTTCCTCAGGGGAGAAAATTACACTTGATTAGAATGCTGAGGAGCTGTCAATCTATTTTGAGCTCTAAGGTCAATAGATGTTTCCCTATGGATATACTTCTGGCCTTAACTCACCAGAACAAGTTAGACTTTTAAGATATTCTAACTAGATTTCCACATTATTGGACCTATAACAATTTTTCCCCTGAGTGCATTCATTCAACCATGCAACAATTTTTGAGTACGTACAAATATGACAGTTTATGTGCTAGGTGCTGTGTTCACATTGGTGAACAGATATGACATATGTTCTCCTGAAGCAAAAGCACACACTAAGGAGCATGATATTTGATGTTGAGATTGGCACTACTTTCTAAAATTAATATGACATACACAATTTTAGACTTACATGAAATCATACTTCTGAGGTATAGTCTAGTCTTTGCAGCTGCAGTGAAACTTCCTATTTTAGACAGACTGCCAGTAGAGAGAGAAAGAGCAGAAAACATATTTAAGTAGCTTTAAAAAAATAGAAGAAATGTGAAATAATTGTCAGTTGATACTCATTACAGATTGACACATACTACCATATCAACTAGATATGCACTTGATAATATATTTTCTAGGTGTTGATATTGTAAGTTAAATATATAAAACAAGATCTGAAAGCATAAAAAAACTGGTAACATAGATTAGCCTTGAGGACTTGGAGGATTAGCAGATTTAAATGAGTACTTCAATATTATTTCTACTTTTTAGTTTTATAATGAAAATTCATTAATGTCTTATCTATATATTTCAAAGGTCCTTTATTATTCCTGTTATTGAGGACATGCCTCAGGCCCCTTGCCAAATAATGAAAGGTTAACCAGAGCTAGTCTGCTGAAATGTGAATTCATGACCATATATCTTATTTCATAAATGACCTAATAAGAGGCAAAGCACTGAGGAATAACATTTGCCTTCTAGCATTTTGTTATTGATTTTTCACCCAATTTCACTGTGTCCAAAGAAAATGCTGTCTGTGATTCCAATCATTTGTAATGTGTTCAACTTTCTCTATTTTCTTATATGTGGTCAATTTTTGTAATTACTATTTTTATTTCTTGAAAACAATACTAATATGTAGTCAGTGAGTTCAGAATTTTGAGCATGCCCATTATGTAAAGTTTGTTAAGCAAGTTGTTCAACTCTTCTATATCCTTAATACATGAGGTGGTGTTTTTTTTGTTTGTTTGTTGTTTTTTTTGATGAAATTTCTTATCAGTAACTAAAAGTATGTTTTTTAAAAAAACCTTCTAATCTAATTTTGGGTTTATTTCTCCTATACATTTTGCCAGCTGTATATTTTATAGATTTTAAAGCTAAAATTTTATATTCATATAAATTTAGGATTGTCATATTTTCTTGCGGGAATTCATCCCTTTTTTAAAAATAAAGAAATGTTTGTCTCTATGTTTAATTATGCTTGTGCCTTAAAAATGTGCCTGGTATTAGTAGAGCTAGTTCAGACTTCTCAGTGTTTTCACACTGAGAAGATTTCTCAATCTAAAAAGATTTCTTAACTTTTTTATTTTTAAAATTTCTCTGTATTTATAAGCTTTAAGTAGTTGCTATTTTTGTTATTGTTATTTTAGTTCAGTCTGATGATCTCTTTTAAAGGAGAATATGTCAAATATTTCATTTGGTGATTACTGATAAATTTTACTTTAAAATCTACCAACTTAATGTTCCTTTTCTGTTTATTGTATCTTTCCTTTGTTCTGATATTATTTCCCCTTGTTTGAGTTAATTTACTTTCACCAAGTATTACTTTATTATTTCATTTCCTACAATTGATTTGTTAGAATATATATTTTAATATGTCTTTACCCATTAGATTCTAACTTGAATTACCCATTACCAAAATTGAATAATTCAAGGACCTTAATATTCTCTGACCTTGCTTATTCCTTTACCTTATTTTGTGCTACTGGCACCATGTGTTTTAATTCTCACTATACAAGGGGGTAAAAGATAGGTCTATAGTTGTGAGTACACAAAACACAGAGTTTATGCTTGTATTGTTACTTATTAATTATTGTATTATTTTTCCATACTAACAACTGTATTTTAAACTCCAACATTTAATTTATTACTTCAAACAGCCAAAATTTATTTTTGTGCTCTTTATTCTTTTCTGTATAAATGGACCAATACCATTTTCTTTCTGCATAGATCTCTCCTTAGAATTTCTTTTCATTTTTGTCAGTTAGTAGTGTTATCGGTGGAAATGGGGTTCTTGAGGTACCATTGGAATAAGCATTTCTGAGGCCCCCACAGGAAGATGAGATATGGTTGAAAGCTTTTTTCCCATGGAATTATACCACTGGGGTTTCAAAGTCACACTTCCATTGATTCAGTCATAGGAGAAATGTAGTGAGGTTTCAGTAAGGCTAAAATCAGAGCCAGTGTCCAGAGATACCTTTCTATGTTAGAGCTGAGTCCAGTACAGCATCAGGTTTGTTGCAATTCATTAGTCCATTGTGTGTGTCTGTGGGTCCACATGGGAGAATGCCAGGAAGCCAAGCATGAGCCATGAGCCAAGAGGAACCAAGAGCACAAGAGAGTGAACTTCTTTGTTTACAGGATTATATATCCCAAATTTCAGAGCACTTGCAGAAATTTGGGATATACAGTACCCATTCTGGCCAACTATCTCAGTCCCCAGGTGTGACTGACAAGTACCTTCCCTATGTCATCCCAACTGGGCATGAATTTATCTTCCCTTTGTCCAGTCCCCTTCCTCCAATGTTTTGTAGGGAACATGCCTATATTGTTGGGCCTTTCCTTGGCTCCATTCCAGTTATTAATAACTAATTAATTACAATGGTATCATTAGTGAATTCAGATAATTCTATGTGGAAAATTGTTTCCTTTTAATACTTTGAGGATATAATTTAATAGTTCTCTAGTTTTCATTGCTTCTCTAATTTTTATTTATCTTGAGAAAAATAAATTTGTTATATTTGAAGGTACTTTTGATTTTAATGAGAGACATTAATGATTTGTTAAGGTGAAAGACAAACCAAAGTGGGTTTGACTGCTGTCAAAATTTATGAAAATCAAGGAAGAAAGAAAAAAAACACACACTTCAAATCAAAGAGAGAAAAAGACACTGGGAACCAAAATATTTACATAAATATGTTGAATAATATTCCAAACTAGAGGCCTGGTGCATGAAAATTCATGCAGTGGAGGTGGGGGTCCCTTAGCCCAGCCTGCCCCCTCACAGTCTGGGAGCCCTCAGGGGTGGGAGGCGACCCAGCGATCAGGGGAAGGCAATGCCCCATCACACCCCTGCTGCTGCCACTGCCGGCAGCGCAAGCCGTGGCCAGTCCTGTTTACCTGCCTCAGGCAGCCCTGGGTGGCTGGGAGGCTAAGGGGACTGGGGGACTCCAGAGGTGGGCACACAGAGTGGCTGGGCCTGCCTGGGGGCGGGCCCGACCTTGCTGTGTGCCTGCCACCCCGGTGGGGCGGAGGGGACTGGATGCTGCCATCTTGTGGCTGTGGGTGCTGCCATCTTTGAGGGTGTGGCAGTACATTAGCATATTCCCTCTTTATTGGCTGTGTGTGCTGTCATCTTTGAGGGCGGGGTAGTCAATTAGCATATTCCCACCTTATTGGCTGTGGGTGCCGCCATCTTTGCGATGGCGTGAGGGTCAATTAGCATATTCCCTCTTTATTAGATAGGATATTGTGTTGAACTTTGTTAAGCATAGGACTGTGCACCAGTTACCAGTCCCAAGGGAGAGCTCGAAACATTTCTGCCCATTGCATTTTGGTATGAGAATTACTGAGGAAAACAAAATACAGCCAAATACAAAATGAAACAATCTTTTACTTACAGAAAGAAGAGACAGAACAACATCAGCTCCAACAGTGCAGGTGGGTCCCTCATGGCTAGCAGGTCCCTTCCTCCCACACAGCCTATGCTGGAATTTACCTATTTTACCAAGTTACCTCTTATTCAGCCCTGATTCCTTTTCCTTGGAGTATGAAATACTGAAAGCTGGCGGTGTGCTAAGGGGCCACTGATGCTTAAGTAGAACATTTAAGCAGAACAAAAGAGCGCTTGAGCATGAAATAGGAAAAAACAGTCCCACACAAGTGGATAACCTGGTACATGCTGTGCAACCTCTTCATCTCTTGACAAGTCAGTGTTTCAGACCCAAGGCCCACCCTTATTCAGCTGGTAAGTGTGTGTTGGATCTGCCTTTCCCAGCAAACTTAATGACCTATGTATTTTAAGCACCTTTTCTAGAGTTTCCTTTTTTTTCTGAAGGAGATCTGTACTTACGGCCTAACATTAATTCTATACAGAAGAGTCTAGTCCTAGGCAAAATTACTGGGTCAACTCTCATTTTCCTCTCAGTTTTAGCATAGTGTTCAGGATGAATATGACTAGAAGAAGGAAAAAAGGGAGGGAAACAAGGAACAAGGCATATTCTAAAGAGCATAGAAGGGCAACACTGGAGTTGTGAGAAACAGAAGCGGAGTAAGAACCATTTGAATTGATTCTCAACAGTTGATTCTATCTACATGCACATCACCAAGACATTTAAAATGCTTACACTTCAATTTTATCACTTCAAGAGTCACATACTAGTATACAAAACTGTTTTATAAAGTTAAATATAACAATTTAGATTGACATAAATACACTTTGAGATACCGAAACTTTTCATTTCTCATGTTGAAGTGGAGAAAAGAACAATAGTGACTGTATAAATTTAATTCCCTTACTATACCAAGTAAGGCCTATTGAAGTTATTAGACAGTTAAAATGTCTTGTTCATCCTATAAATATTATGAAAAAAGTAGTTCATTGCCAAAAAGATCTCTTACTTTAAGTAAAATCTCTATAAGCCCTAAAACTAATTTTGAGTTTTAGCTTAATTTGATTTCTACATTCTTACTATTCTAACTACATTCTGCCGAAGTAAATATACTAATGCTTTAAAAGTAGATTGGATGAATCCATGATGGAAAAACAGTGACCATGAACCAACATCAAGCTGAAAAAACAAGAACCCATAATTTCCATATGAAATGAAACTGTGAGGAGAGAAGAATTCAATGGGTTTGGGCTAAAGTAATAAAAACATGATGAATATAGTTAAAATAAACAAAGTACAGCTTTTGAAACCAGCACAAGAAAAACAGAGCAAGGTCATTCAATTTCATTAACAGGGCATTTAATTTTAAATCAAAGTAAAAAAGATAAATCATCATAAAATACAGGTGCTCCGTAGAATTGGATTGTATAAGAAATTGGCCAGTGCTTTCAAAGGGCTTCAATATTTTAAAGCTATAACAATATTTCTCTTGGACCAGGTTAAAATCATAAAGATATCAAAATTCAAAGAAGAAAGTCAAATGCCTTTTTGGGGTCAGAAAGTTTGGGAGTACATAATTCATATGTTTTCTTTTATTCATAAGAAATGAAATTTAGTCTTTTATTTTTCTTCTCATATATAATAGCAATATGACAACTTTGCCAAGCAAGGAAGATAAACATGTGGGTTGCTTTGAGTAAGTCCTTCTTTTTATTTTTCTTCTTAAGAGCAGCCATGCTTTCCATTTTTCTGTAATATTGAAAATGTTTTACTGTAGTTTTTTCTACATTTCATCTCTATATTCTGCTTCACTATATTTTTTAAATTGTCTCTAAAGTTTATTTTCATTTTTTACATTCCAAGCAATTTTATGATTTCATGAATTCATCTTTACATCATAAGTTGTAGCTTTAACATTCTTAACTCTTAGTCTGGTTCTTATTTAAAAATTGAAATTATATTTCCCATTTAACTTTGTCATTTTGATTATTTGATTATATGATTTTGATTTGTATGTGTTCCTTTCCTGCTATTTTATTCCAATGTGCTCCTGATCATATATATATATATACAATTGTGCCTTGTCTCTAGTCACATAATTCTGGGGGAAAAGCATTTTGTTTCATTTTTCTTGAGGATGAAGACATATTTTTAAATTTATATATTCTTAAGGTGACAGAAGATTGTTTAACTTTAGGTGGTGGGCACAGAATGCAATGTATAGATCATATATCATAGAAATGTACACTGAAACCTATGTGACCTGTTACCTCAATAAATTTAATTTAAAAATTATATTTTCTATTTTTTTATGGGGCAGCTTACTCTATGCCAATCCCTGTATTTAGAATATGACCAGACATCAAAATTTAAAATAGTTATTATTAAACTAATCAAACAGATGTAAAAACTGAAGAACCAAGAGGCTAAGTAATATGCCAAAGCCAGCTAATAACTGAGCGGCGGAATCAGAATTTGAACCCACTTATTATACCAGGTTTTTTTTGTTGCATAATATCAGCTTGCCTGTAGAAGAATTAGAAAATTAAAGATCTGATTGTAGCACTTTTGGAGTTTTTTTTGTTGTATCATTGAGAATTTTGCTGCTGTTTTGTATGTGTTATGAATTTGTCAAATTAGCACTTACTAAGTAGAGAAGGGAGTGCTGGATGGGTGAGCCTTGGTTTAACAATAGGCTGCAATAGGAAATGGGATAGAGAAGTTTATACATCCCAGGTTCTGAGGAAATACCTAGCATGCCTCCACTCAAAGGGCCACAGGGTAGGTTAAGGCAGGGTGCAGACATAAGGGAGGCAGGACGTTGGGGGCACATGTCTTTATTAAGGTATGTAGCTTGATCGCTGTGGGGTTCCCAGGCTAAGTCCAGATTGATCATATCAAACCACAAGAGTGGAGTTTTGAGGTTCCATGGAGTGTATTTCAGGGGCACATAAGGGAAAGGCTCTGGAAGACAGAGGAGACTGTTGATCACAAGGGCTATTGAGGTATCATATCAGGAACTTTTATTGGCTTGTGACTTTGTGGGCTTCTATCTAGGCAGGGGTCCTCAAACTTTTTAAACAGGGGGCCAGTTCACTGTCCCTCAGACTGTTGGAGGGCTGGACTATAGTTTAAAAAAAAACTATGAACAAATTCCTATGCACACTGCACATATCTTATTTTGAAGTAAAAAAACAAAACAAGAACAAATACAATATTTGTATTTGCATGGGGCCTGCGGGCCATAGTTTGAGGACCCCTGATCTAGGGCATGAGTGGACTAGTGTCAGTGTAAAAATGCACACCATAAAACCAAAAGGCCTCTTGGAAGGGAGATATTATGAGTAATTTTTAGTTATAAACCACAACAATACTACAGATATCAAAGGGTAATTAAATAAATTACCTCTAATCAATGAATAACATTTGTTTCTGAAGCCTGGAACCAAGTGTAATAATTTAAAATGCAAAAGCAGACTTGAGTTGAAATCTCAACTTTACTGCCTAGTCTTTAATTTCTGGGGTTATAATGAAGTTTAAATAGCTAATCCATATAAAGCAATTGGCACATTGCTCAACACAGAGGAAGTGACCCATTAAACAATAGTGATCTTGCCAAGTTCCATTGTGTTGACCCTCAGGGTGAATCTGGCAGAGTGCTCTGCCTTCTCTCCACCGCAGCAACTCTAACTGTTCTTAACCAGATTTTCAAAAAGCTGATCAGATCACAGTTTCCCCAGGAATTTTTTCCTATTCAATTTCTCCTAAATGTATTTCTGTGTTTATTATGTTTCTACTCAAAACTCATATATCTAATTTAATTTCCATTTGTTTTATATGTGTACTTCCCCTAATACAAATCATAAATTCTACAGAAAGTGGTCATGTCATTTTACTCAATAAGTAACATAAACTTACTTTACAAAATTGTTTAACGTTTATTGAGTGCCTGGAGAATGTCTTGTGGCTAACTTTAAATCAGTACATTGTCATTTTACTTTGACCATGTAACTGCAGTGATAAGAGATTTGGCAAGGGATGATTTAAACGTTTAAATAATTGAAACTTTTCTCAATAATTCAAAGGAACTAGGAACAAATACTTTAGAAAGCAACATGAAATATTTTCTTTTTTAAATTTATGGTCTAAAGTTTTACATATGTCTCCTTTTTCCTGATTGACACACCCTACCCCCAGCCATTCTCACCCCAGGCAAGCCCCCATTGCCCCCAGTGTCTGTGTCCATTGGTTATGCTAATATGCATGCATACAAGTCCTTTGGTTGCTCTCTAACCACACACACCCCCCACCCATGCCATTTGTCTCTGGATCTATTTTTGTTCATCAAATTATGTTGTTCATTATATTCCACAAATGAATGAGATCATGTGGTATTTATCTTTCTCTGACTGGCTTATTTCGCTTAGCATAATGCTCTCCAGTTCCATCCATGCTGTCACAAATGGTAAGAATGCCTTCGTTTTACAGCAGTGTAGTATTCCAATGTGTAGATGTACCAAAGTTTTTTAATCCACTCATCTGATGGGCACTTAGGTTGTTTCCAAATCTTAGCTATGGTAAATTGTGCTGCTATGAACATAGGGGTGCATATATCCTTTCTGATTGGTGTTTCTGTTTTCTTGGGATATATTCCTGGAAGTGGTATTACTGGGTTTATGGGAGTTCCATTTTTAGCTTTTTGAGGAAACTCCATACTGTTCTCCACAGTGGCTGCACCAGTCTGCATTCCCACCAGCAGTGCACAAGGGTTCCTTTTTCTCCGCATCCTTGCCAGCACTCGTTGTTTGTTGATTTGTTGATGATAGCCATTCTGACAGGTCAAGCTATATTACCAAGCCATGGTTCTCAAACTGCCTGGTACTGTCACAAGGACAAGCATATAGACCAATGGAACAGAACAGAGAACCCAGAAGTCGATCCAAACCAGTATGCTCAATTAATATTTGACAAAGGAGGCAAGAACATACAATGAAGTCAAGACAGCTTCAATAAAATGGTACTGGGAAATTTGGTCAGATACATGCAAAAAAAAAAAAAAGAAGAAGAAACTAGATCACCAACTTCTACCATACACAAAAACAAACTCAAAATGGCTAAAGGACTTAAATGTAAGACAGAAAACCATAAAAATCCTACAAGACTCCATAGGCAGCAAAATATCAGACATATGTCATAGCAATGTCTTTACTGACACAGCTCCTAGGGCAATGGAGACTAAGGAGAAAATAAACAAATGGACTATATCAAAATAAGTTTCTGCACAGCAAAAGAAATCGTCAACAAAACAACAAGAACGCCCATTGCATGGGAGAACATACTTGCCAAATGTTATCACTGATAAGGGTTTAATCTCCAACATTTACAGGGAACTCATACAACTTAACAAAAGGAAGTTAAACAATCCAATAAAAAAATGGGCAAAGGACCTAAATAGACACTTTTTGAAAGAGGACATAGAGAAGGCCGAGAGACATATGAAAACATGCTCAAAGTCACTAATCACCTGAGAGATGCAAATCAAAACGAGATACCATGAAATACTTGAACAAACCGGTTAAATAATTTGCCAGTTGAGATAACTTTTTAGCTTTTAAAGACAATAAGGAATTCAGTTTTTCCTAAATAAATACAATATAATAGAAACATCATCTGTCTGTAGTATATAATTGAACTATAATCCAAAGGTATAAATATTAAAAGTCTGCTGAAGCAAAGCCAGGCTTATTTTTAAGTGATCACTGAAATGTGGCTTTGGAGCAGTCAGCACATGCATCCAATGTTAGACTTTTCTACTATTGTTCTTTACTAACGTTCATTTTTTCCTTCAATGCTATATTCAAAATAACCACTATATATTCTAAATGTAATCTTTGCACTTAAGAAAGGGCAATGCTGTTAAAAGGATAATTTCTGGTGGAAGCTGTGGGGTTAGTTAAGTAAGCTAAGATCAGTAATTCTGAATATATTTTTTAAAGAAATAACTGGTGAAAATGTTTAGAGAATGGAAAGGGAGACAGAGAAAAGATGGTCTCAAATGTTTTATTAAGTGGGATAAACAAAAGATAGAAAATGCTTTTTGTCTCTGAAACTCTCTGTGAAAGTGCTGGACATAGATGGTTTATGCAATTTTTATAATGCTTTTCTAAACAATTAGATCATCATAAGCTCTATTTGTTCTAAAAAGTATTCTCTACTGCACTGGGTGTAAACATTCCCATTTGTTTCTACAGTTGGAGAGTATAATTAATAGATCTATTTAGGATTGTTTCTTGGCAGCCTATCTAAAGTAAATGAAAAGTTTAGAGGAACATTCTCCTATAGTGCCCATGAAAGATACTTGTGAATGGCAGCCTTGGTGATGGTAGGTGCTTTGTATAACTGTGTAGGGAAGGAGATTAGGATTAAAATGATGCTCCCAAATGCTAAACAATTTTACTTTGCTTTCCTCTAACTTGATATATAATATATTAATTTAGTTAAACTTTATGCCAAATATTTTAGTTTTTATTCTAAGCCTTCTAGTGTATATGGGCCCATATTGCAAATTTCATAGTTTAATGTGAATTGTAAAGAAAGTAAAATATTGTCAAAATTTGCCCTGTAACATTAACAAGGGAAACAATTATGTTTAAAAAGAATAAATTTTTCTAAATTAGAAACCAATCATTGTCCTCCTTACCAATAAGATACAAGTCATGTTAATCTGAGCAAGAGGACTTTGTTCAGTTAAGTGTGTAGGTCTCTATAAAAATAATTTGAAACAGTAAAGAACTGTAGAACCCTGCAATTATTTTATTGAATTGAGTGAATTAATATTATGCAGTTTCATTTTCAAAGATAAAAATAATGTTAGTAAAATGTAGAACCATTACATTAGTGTGTGACTCTTCAAAATAAGAAATTAGTTTGTGTTATTAACTAAAATTCTTTTGTTTAATGCTTTTTCCTCATGTTTTGTTACTTTTCAGAATGCAAGTATTAAAATTATACTATTAAAGTATTTTAGAAATTGCTTCACTCACTCCAAACATACCTTAAACCTTGCCAAAATTATATTTGTTAAATAAAAATACCTTTAATAAGACATCCTGAGGTAATGAGTGTTGTGTGATCAGAGGTTTAAATGCATAGCCTGAATTTTTTAACAAATGGTATATATTAACACTTAATATATAAAATTCAAGCACTTTTTGTGTATCAACTTTAAGTACCAATATTTGCATATGTTGTATTTACTTTTTTTTATCAAGAAGATCTTTTTTTCATATGTCTAAGAATTAGTTTCTATGAAGAATTATAATAGCAGGCATTGAAAAATATTATAATTTACTAGTGCCCCAGTGCACGGATTTGTGCACATTGAAAGGAAATTAATTAGAAGATGGCCAGCAGGGCAGGACTGGGCAATATGGGCCAGACATGCTGTGGAGCCAACCTCCTACAGCCCCTCTCTGGTTGGCCACACTTGGGTAGCGCCATGGCTTGAAGGGCATCTGCAGAGTGTGCGGGGTCCTTCTGGCAGGTGGGTTTCCTCAGCCTGGCCTGCAGGGATCGGGCCAAAACTGGCTCTCTGACATCCCCCAAAAAGTCCCAGATTGCGAGAGGGCAGTTCTTGGGTGATGCACCCTAGAATCAGGCCCCCTCCTCTCTGGTTCCGGGGTGTGTCACCTAAGGACCACAACTGCCAAGTCACTGCAGCTTAGCAGCTCCTGCGTTGAGTGTCTGCCCCCTGGTGGTCAGTGCACATCATACCTACTGGCCAGTGGGACGGTCAGATGGTCGCTTAGCCTCTTATATATATAGATTTTATTTATTTATTTTTAATTATATTGATTGGGGTGACATTTGTTAAGAAAATTATATAGATTTTGGCTTTATTGTGTGGGCCCATGAGCAGCTGGAGGTAACTGTCTATCTTTTGATAAGCATTTAGTGCATTTACTTTTAAAGGTACTTATTGATAGGTATGTAATCATTGTTTTCTGATTGTTTTTATAGATCTTCTCTGTTCCTTTGAAATTCTCTTTCTTCTCACTGATGACATTTTATACTGTTATGTTTGGATTCCTTTCTCTTTATTTCTTGTATTTCTCCTATATATTTTTGCTTTGTGGTTACCATTCCTATATGCCAAACTATGTTCATAGCAGTCTATTTTAAATTGATGGTTGCTTAAGTTTGAACACATTCTATTATCACTAACCCCCTCCACATTTATGTGTTTGTCATTAATTTTTATTTCTTTGTGTATGTGTGTGTTGTTGTGTATTCTTTAATTTACTCTTGTTATTACACATGATCTTTGTACTTTTGTCTTTACACTTTGTACTAACTTTATAATTGATTGATCTACTTCTTTTACAAAGGTTTTTCTTTTGATAATGAAATTTTTTCCTTACTATATTTTGCTATTCAAAATGTTTTCTTTTGTATTTAAAGAAGTTCCTTTAATATTTCTCTTAATACATGGTAATGAACTCTTTTAGCTTTTGCTATATCTCCTTTGATTCAAAATTATAGCTTTGCTGGATAGAGTTATTTTGGTTGTAGGTGTTTGCTTTTCATCACTGAATATTTCATGACATTCACTTCTAGCCTACAAAGTTTCTATTAAGAATTCAGTCATTAGTCATATGGGTTCTCCATTTTCTCTTGCTGCTTTTAAGATTCTCTTTGTATTTAACCTTTGGCATTATAATTATGATGTATCTTGTGTGGAGCTCTTTGGGTTCATCTTGTTTGGGACTCTGAAATTCCAGGACCTGCATGTCTAGCTCCTTCACAATGTTAGGGAGTTTTTAGTTATTATTTCTTCACATACATTTTCAATTCCTTTCTCTCTCTCTCTTCCTTATGGTATCACTGTGATATAAATTTTGGTATGCTTGATTTTTCCCAGAGGTACCATAAACTATCCTCATTTTAAAAGATTCTTCCTCCTCCTCCTCCTTCTCCTCCTCCTCCTTCTTTTTGTTTTGTGTTTTCCCCTACCTTATCTACCAGACCACTGATTTGATCCTCAACTTCCTCTACTCTGCTGTTGATTCCCTCTAGTACATTTTTCATTTCTGACTGGCTATTTTATATATATAATATTTTCTCTCTCTTTGGGGAAGTTCTCACTGAGTTCATCTATTCTTCCCATAGTTGATAGAGCATTGTTATAACCAGTGTTTTGAACTCTGTATCTGGTAGATTGCTTGTCTTCATTTAATTTCTTTTTTTTTTTTTGGAGTTTTGTCCTGTTCTTTCATTTGAGACATGTGTCTTTGTCTCTTCATTTTGACTGCCTCCCTGTGTTTGTTTCTATAGTTTAGGTACATGTTCTCTGTCTCCTGGTCTTGTCAGGGTAGCTGTATATAGAATGTGAGGTCCAGTGATGCACTTTCCATGCTTATCTGACCTGGGGGCTCTAGGAGTGTCCCCTGTGTAGGTTGTATGTGCTCTCCTATTGTAGTTGGACCTCGATTGCTGTTGGCATGTCAGTTCTCAGGCTAACTGACTGTAAGGAATGGCTGTGGATGAGCAGGAGTCACTGTAGCAGGGCTCTGGTGCCTGTTGAGTCCACCCTTCAGGTCTGTCATTTGAGGAGCTGGTTGGTGGTATTCTGGTGTGGTCTGAAGCTAGCCAGTAGGTCTGTTGGGTCTGAAGCTTTCTGGGAGGGGCTCTGGTGCAGGCCAATGTCAGCCTCTGTTTTTGCTGGGCTTGGGGCACTAGGTAGAAATTACAAAGTGATCTACAGTTGGTTGCTCTTTGTGATGATCTACAGTTGGTGTCACTTGGGAGTGACTATCCTGTGAACCTGAACAGCTGCCACAGTGCTGGGCTTGGAACCATTTTTTTCTGCTCCATGACATAGCTGAGATTAGGTTTGTGGCTACCTTCCAAGCAAAGACTGGCCATCACATGGACCAGGCTTGGGGCCAGGTGATGGGGTTATAGTGCAAGTTGAGGCTGGTTGCCACTTGTCCCAGGTTTAGGACCATTAGCAAGAGCTAGAAGGCATGTGAAGACTGTGTGCTGCGTGTTTGAGGTCTGTGGATGTTTGGCAGATTTGGGGCACGTCTGCAGCAGAAGCGGAGGCAGCCTGCTTGTGTGGAGGATCTGCAAAAAGGCTTGCGCTAAGCGGGTGAGTTGGGTGGGTGAGATCTCAGGGAACCACCAGGGCAGGGTGAACTGTGTTAGCCAGGTTAATGTAGAGCACACACTTGGTAATCATTTGTACTGGGCAGGCTGGGTAGGAGGAGGATTTAAGAAAGGAACAGTGGTGCCTGCCAGCAGTTCTGTCCCCAGGCAAAGTTGCCCCAAACCCTGCCTCTCCAGCCTTCATCCTCAAGTTAGTCAATTTAGTTCCTACCCATATGTCCCTGGCACTTTCTGAGCTGCTGCCCCTTCTCTGAGGCTTTGAGTGAGTTTTGCACTAATGAGATTGTGTGCTGACCCTTCCAGTGCAGCATGTCATGGGTCTCCTGCTTTGTCTTTCTCAGACACAGTTCCTGCTGCTTTTCACAACCAGATGTTATGGGGACTTCTCTTCCTGGCACCAAGCCAAACCAGCTAGGGCTACCTCTACAGTTTTGATGTGGTTTCTTCTTTATAGCCTTAGTTATAGAATTTTGTTTAATTAGTCTTCAGGTTGTTCTAATGATGGTTGTTCTATAATTTAGTTTTAATTTTGGTGTAATAATGGGAGGAGGTGAGCACAGAGGTTAGCTACTTTGCCATCTTGACCGGAAGTACCCTAAAAAGTCATTCATTATTAACATGGCTATATTGTGGTATGTTCATAGCATGTTTTCTGAGCTGCTGCCCCTTCTCTGAGGCTTTGAGTGAGTTTTGCACTAATGAGATTGTGTGCTGACCCTTCCAGTGCAGCATGTCATGGGTCTCCTGCTTTGTCTTTCTCAGACACAGTTCCTGCTGCTTTTCACAACCAGATGTTATGGGGACTTCTCTTCCTGGCACCAAGCCAAACCAGCTAGGGCTACCTCTACAGTTTTGATGTGGCTTCTTCTTTATAGCCTTAGTTATAGAATTCTGTTTAATTAGTCTTCAGGTTGTTCTAATGATTGTTGTTCTATAATTTAGTTTTAATTTTGGTGTAATAATGGGAGGAGGTGAGCACAGAGGTTAGCTACTTTGCCATCTTGACCGGAAGTACCCTAAAAAGTCATTCATTATTAACATGGCTATATTGTGGTATGTTCATAGCATGTCATGCGAAGGCAGTAGTACTCTGATACCAAAACTGGACAAATAAGTACAAAAAAGAAAACGACAGTTCAATATCTCTCATGAAATTAAATGCAAAAATCTTCAATAAAATATTAGCAAATTGAGTCTAGCAGTGTATAAAAAGAATTACACATATGGCTAATGTGAATTAATTTAATAGTTAACATTGGTTCACTATTAAAATATGAATCAATGTAATCCACTATATTAACTGACTAAGAAAGAAACATTATATGATTATATTAATTTGTGCAGAAAATCCAACATCTGTTCTTCATAAAACTCTTGTCAAGTTAGGAATACAGGAGAACTAGTCAATTTGATAAAGGACACCTAAAAAACTCTGCAGCCACTATCTTACTTATGGGGAAACACTAGTTGTTTTTGAGATAATCACAGAAATACATATAAATACAAGTACATATGTATATAAGTGTGTGTGTAATTTCATGAGAGATTCTGAATTAGTGAATCAAGAAGAAGGCTATCTGCATACAAATCTCTGGAAAATCTTTGAAACCTCAAATCCCCAGAGTTATGAAGAAACTCTGTTTCATGAGAGATTCTGAATTAGTGAATCAAGAAGAAGGCTATCTGCATACAAATCTCTGGAAAATCTTTGAAACCTCAAATCCCCAGAGTTATGAAAAAACTCTGGGAGGTGAACCAGAGAAATTCAAAATGGTCAAGTTTGAAGAGAAAAGAATCTCTTAATTATTTTGTTGCCAACCTTTTAAAAAATGAGAAATTAAAATCAACTCACTTAACTACTGACATTTAACATATAACAATTTAGAAGAAAATTTATTATGATTATTTATTATCATTAAAACATGATTTATGGATAGTCCTTGGATTTCAGTTGTTCATTTTATATCTATTTTCTAGTTAGGTGGAAATTGTCTATCAAATATAGAGTATAAGGATTAGTGTGGGAGAGTTCTGAGAAAAATTACAATAAATGTGTCTTAAAAACTAAAAGTACTTTCATTCATATTAGAAACCTCATCTATGAATGAATTGCTAGGCAGAAACTTCAGATGCTTACTTTATTGTGTTATATTTGAACATAAAAGGTGCGGGGGTATAACTGCAGGGAAAATAGACAAAGACATGATTATTAAGTAGGAAAATTGGCATGTTTACCTCTCTATATATGTTTATCCTAACTCTATTATAAGCCCTAGGCCCTGGCATCAAATCCTTGCTAATATATTTGCCAAGACACAATGATTATTAATGTTCCATTTTAAATCTAGAATGTTCTGGAATAGAAACTGATGGAGCTGGGTTGGCTAGTCTTAGGTAAGATGAAACTTAAAAGCACATGAACAATACAATTCTAGTTTTTCTACCAAGCTGTTGAATTTTAATTTATGCTCTTTTTAAAAATTCTGTGAGTAGTGCTATTTGAGGTGACTAATTCTCTGACATATTTTCATTCTCCAAGCTAAATTTCATTTTTTATGATTATGACTATATTCATTACCTCTCTGGTCATTTTATTTCTCTGTTTATCTTACTCTTTTGTACGCCTACCAATTTGTCATTCACATGTCCCACTAATGTGCAGTTTCTTTCCCTTTCTAGATCATTAATTTAATGGTAAAGAAGATTACAACTCTCACCGGCCTTCAGAACTTTCTCCTTGACACTTTCCCACACCCCATTCAATAATGTGTGTCATTACCCTTTCTTTATGAATGTTAGGCCTGCTCTCAGTCTATGAAATTGTTCTTCTTCCAAGTCATTTAAACTAATTTTTCAAATATTATTTTGTACATGGTGTCAAATATTTCATAAACAGAATTTGACTCAGGATAAAACACACAATATCTGGAATCTGATTCATATTCTTAAGTAATAATCCATAACTATATATGATCATTTGTATTTTAAACTGCTGAACATTACAGTATTTTTGAAACATCAAATTAACAGATATAATTAGTTCCATATAAATGTAGCCAATGTTATATCTATGTGTCTATCTACCTACCTATTTACCTATCTACCTGTTTATCTATCTATCTACCTATCTACCTGAGGGTGGGCAAAAGAAGGTTTACAGTTGTGATGAAAATAAATAATACAATAATTAATAAATAATAATACAAGAATAAACTCAGTTTCACATACTCTTATGAAAATGTAATTTTAGCGTGCATAATATAGAGTTATTGTTATACATAGCCTCGTGCAACATTACTTTTTAAAACCAACATCCAACATGTTGAAACTTACTGGTTCTACAAAAGAAACAATACACACACGCACACATATATATACACACACATACATACATATATATATATACACATATATATATACGTATATATAGAAAGATAGATGTAGATATAGAATATAGATATAGTTATGGTTATAGATATAGTTATAGATATAGGTATATAGATATTCATAAGTAAAAACAAACAAAACATATACACACAGGTACTTTGAGATCTTCTATTAATCTAACTTGAAATGTGGTGTCAAAAATAGTCTGATTTCTTTTTCACTCAGAAATATATCCTCAATCAAATATGTATGTAATTGACTCTATTCTTGGCAGTGTTTCAGATTTATCAAAATTGTAGTGGTTTCCATTATATAATATATTTGCTAATTCCTTTTTATTGGTTTAAATTTTATAAAGCACTTTTGGTAATGTTTTGGTATTAGCTTCTATCATAATACTTAACTTCCTAAAACATGTAGTGTTTTAATAAATAAGGTTCTATATTAGCACAAGTTTGAACAAGTTAAGTTAGTGAATGATCTGAATGTTTTACTCATTTGGCAGCTATTTTATTTAGCACCTATTAGCTTTTTATGTACTATTCTGGAGTCTGAAGATATAATAGGAAAAGTATTTAAAATGCCTAATTTTAAGGATATAATAGTCTGCCTGACAAGTATTTCTAAGGTGAGAGCAAATAGAAATCACATAAACATGTATTGTAACTTCCGTTATGCTATTTTGGTTTTCACTTGAGTCGCTTTAGTTATGCTCAATTATGTTAGGTTATAAATTTATTGGGGTGACATTGGTTAATAAGATCATATAGGTTTCAAGTGTACATTTCTGTCATGCATGGTCTGTATATTGCATTGTGTGCCCACCACCCAAAGTCAAATCATTTTCTGTCACCATATATTTGGCCCCCTTTACCCTTTACTATCTGTCCAACCCCCTTCCCTCTGATAACCACCATACTGTTGTTTATGTCTGTGAGTTTCAGTTTTATATCCCACATATGGATGAAATCATATGGTTCTCAGCTTTTTCTGACTGATTTTGGTTAGGTCCCTCCATCTGTTGCAAATGGTAGTACTTCATCTTTTCTTATGGCTGAGTAGTATCCCATAGTATATATCTGCCACAGATTGTTTTATCCAATCCTCATAAATTTATTATTAAATTGTATTGCCATTAGAACTGTGAGAAATAAATGGGGTATTTTCATTTGCCTAGAAAGATGTCTATTTTATTGCTTTAATTTTTTGAGGTATGTATGAATGCAATTATTTATTATTTCCCATTTAGTTATCTCCCTGATGAACATTTAAGTTTATAGCAATTTCTACTATGTCTTATGCCTACTTACTTTCTGTTTTCTTGTACTATCAATTTTACTACTTTTTATCAATTCTTGGGAAATGCTTAAATATTATAATTTTTGCTAAAATTAACTTATGGTATAACTTCTAACTAGTTTCTAATTCCAATCCTTTCTATTACAATAGAAATTATTTCAAAGAAAAAGTAGGTTTTCTTTTGACTCCAGAGCCAACTTCTGCTTTAGGCACAGTGTTAGGGGTATTCTTTATAAGGACCCACAAAATGCTTTTAAAATTAGAAGAAAATAATGCACTTTTAGGTAAAAAAATGTATTAATATAAAGTATATTCATCTTAGATCCATGCAGTTATAAAACATAATTTTGAATATTTGTGTATGTTTTAATGGGAGAAGGGACCAAAGAAGGTGTAAGTACCTAGGATCCATCCTGGTTCTCTATATTGAAACATCAAGTAGAATTATTGATTAATCAATGAATATACACAGAAGATTTTGCTCTATAAACACATCTATACATGCTACTATATTTTGTGTATACCTCATGGATAAAAACCATTTCCAAGCATTTTATGTAGTTTTCTAATTTTCAGTATTTCTAATTTTCAGTTAAATAATTGGTTGTAAGGCAAACACAGTTGAATGGGCAAGTTGATTTTGTGTAGAGGAAAATCCCAAGTGAACCCTAAACCATGAAAGTTTAATATTAATAAGTATATCTACAAAGTGTTCATGAAGAAAAAGCCAAAACTGACCAAATATACAGAATAATTTAATAATTTGTGTTCTTTATATGCAGCTGGGTTAGTCCCCTAAATTTTTATAAAATCTTGCACTTAATTATCTTTATATTTTGAAGTAATTAAATGTAGAAGTTTTTTGAAATTAGATCAGGAGTCATTAGTAAGTGCAATGGTTGGTCTTTAAGGTTAACTTAAGAAAAGAAAAAAATTATGAAGAAAATTGCTAAATTACTTTAATAATGCAAAGATCACACTGTTATAATTTAAACGGCTGTTCCAATCTGTTTGTGTTGTAATTCTTTCATGGCCATAATTATTAACAGTATCTTCATTAATTAGTAATGTAGCCTGCTGTTGATACCCTTAATTCAAATATTTATCTTTCCTTTAGAGTTAGTTTTAAGAATACTGATATGCAGAATACAATTAAACTGTCTAATTGAAATGCATGCCATTTAATCACACTGAAGATGGTGTAAAAGCAGTCATAAACATGCTGACTTTTAATTTTCTTAACCTTGGAAGCAAAAATAAAACAAATTAAACTTTAAGTCTTAAATTTTATATGTTTATTCACTGACCATCAGAGAAAAGCATATGATTGCCTGGGGTGTGTTGTTACTTTATTCAAACTTGGTGGTTTTGGGGTGGGGATGTTCTAAGCAAGATTAAAATTCATTTGTATGATCCCATGAATTTGTATTAAAATATTTTAAACACATTCAATATTAAAAGAAATAGTGGAAAAGAAATGGATATTTTTAAATGGTGTAGCTAATTTCCTCAGTTTATAGCAATTAACAGGGATAATTTAATCACTACCTTGTACTACAAGAAGCAGAGACTGGGGGTGAGCTATCCATAGAGTCATTATCCCAATGTCTTTCTCTGGTGCTAGGATGCTTGTTTGCCTGGCTACCCAAACTGGGTTTTGCCCAGTGAATCAGTGAGATTTGCTGCTGGGCTTCTGGGAAAACCTTTTGTGCTGGATAAAAAGAATAACCCTGAAGAGGAGGAGCCTCTTTAGCTACATTCCTTTGATTCTCCTTTTTCCCTTGATGGATGTGACCCTTAAGGTATTGGCACAGATATTTTTCTATGAGATGACAGGTGAGAATGAAAAGCTGATGTAATGGCAGAGCAGAAAGGCAGAATGTTGGATACCTGGTCTCATTGATAAGCTATCCCAAACCCAGAAACATTCACCTCCAGAGTTCCTATTGTATAGGATAAATCAAAGTGTTGTCTCAGAAACTGTTATCTGTGCATTCATTTTCTCACAGCATAAGGAATAAGATGATTCTGACATATTCATACTACAACTTTTTATATGTATTCCTTTAGTGGAGTTCCTTTTGAAAAATATCTATTTACTTGACTGGCATGTTTGATTACTATGCAGATAATTGCAAATGTTATTTTTGCAAAGGTACATTAATACTATAATTTATTTAAGTTTTCATAGTTTGCTATTATTACATTTACTTATTTGTTTGTTTATACCAAACTAGAGAGTATCTCATGTATTTAATTTGCAATTCCATGATTAATAGTGACATGAATCCTCCTTTCATATGTGCACTGGCTATTTGTGGTTCTTTTCCAGTGAATTACCTGTTGCTTATTTTTTATTTGCTTGTCATGTTGATCTCATAATTTTCTTGGTATTTTTTTAGAGTTTATGGACAGTTCCATTCAAATATATTAATACTTTTCTTTATAAAAGGTCTACTTTTTTGTGCCTCATCAAAAAATCTCTTTCCATTGAAACACTATTAAGATATTCGTTTTATTTTTAAAAGTTGCTTTTACATTTAGCTCCTTAATCCACATTTAGTTAATATTTGTATATGCTTGGAAGTAGGAATATAATTTTATTGTATATTGACTATTTTTTTATTTTTAAAGAGAGAGGGAAAGATAGAGGGAAAGACAGAGAGAAATATTGATGTGAGAGAAACATATCAATTGGTTGCCTCTTGCTCGAGCCCTGACCAGGCCTGGGCCAGGGAGAAGCCTGCAACCAAGGTACCTGCCCTTGACCAGAATCAAACCGAGGACCCTTTGGTCTGCAGGCTGATGGTCTATCCACTGGGCAAAACCGACTAGGTCTATTTTTGCTATTTTAAATGGTGTCATTTCCTATTATATTTTTATAATTTTAAAGAGGAATATAGGGATAAAATTGTGTTTTATTTTTTAATTTCAACTTTCATCTAGCCACCTTGCTAAATTATTTTATATTTTGTAATACTTCACATATTTCCTAAGATTATATATATATTTTAGTGACCCGGTACACAGATTCATGCACAATGAAAGAAAATTAATTAGAAGGTTGCCCCAAGGGGCGGGACTGGATAAGACAGGGCCAGACATGCCCTGGAGCCAACCTCCCATGTTCTCTCCCTGGCATCTGCGGAGTGAGTGGGGTCCCTCCAGCAGGTGGGACCCCTCAGCCTGGCCTTCAGGGATTGGGCGAAACCAGCTCTCTGATATCCCTCGAGGGGTCCCGGAGTGCGAGAGGGCACTCTGCAAAGTTGCTGTTGTACAGGGCGTGGAACGCAAATGCAAGTGTGCAGTAAACCAGATTCGGGGCCGACAGTGCCCCAGCAACAACATAACCCATGGCTGAAGGTGGAATTGCGCAGCCCTGAGAGGAATTGGGCTCCCTCCTCTCTGGTTTTGGGGTGCGTCACCTGAGAATCTCTGCTGCCAAGTCACTTCAGCTCGGAAGCTCCCTAGTGGTCAGTGCATGTCATAGCGACCAGTTGGATGGTAGGAGGGACACTTAGCATATTAGCCTTTTATATATATAAATACACACATATCATTGTAAAATTTCTTAATTCTAATTTTTCTTATTTTCATGGCTTGGACTTCTAAAACAGTGTTGAAAATAAGTAGTTGTGGTTTATAAATATTGCTGCAAGGTATTTGATACAATATTGCTCCAATGAAGAGTTAGGAATCTGTCTCTTCCCATAGAACTCAAATGGAATCTGTGACTTTTTTGACCAGTAGAGTATGGCAGAATTGATACTATGTGATTTATTAGGCTACATCATAAAAGACCTGTAGCTCCCCCCTTGTTCATTAAAACATGGGCTTCCCTCATATGTAATGTAATAAATTTTAGTACCATAAGGCCATCATGCTACGAGGAATCCCAAGCCACATGGAATGGCCATGTGTAGGCACTCCAGGTAACAATACCAGATGAGCCCAGCCTAGTTACCAGTTATGAATGAAGAAACCACCAAATGATTCCAGCCCCCAGAAATTGGAGTCTCCTCAAGAAGGCCCACATATAATTAAGCATAGACTATCATCCCTGTTGTGTCCAGTCAAAATTTCTAAGGCATAGATCCAATGCACATAATAAAATTATTTTACATCAGTGATTATTGGTTTGTTATGCAACAATAGATAACTAGAACTGGAAAATATATTCTTTTTTTTTTTTTTTACTTTAATGAAAATGCCCAGGTTAACATTTTTCAGCGTTTAGGGGTCTTCCACATTCTTAGTTTGGATCTTCTTACTACATCTTTGAAGACATCAGCATAGTATCTTCAAATCTTTCACTCTGATACTCCTACCTCTCTCTTTCTCTTATAAGTTATTATTATTTTTATTTTTTGGTGAGCAGGGTGCAAGGGTGATTTCTTTCTTGGGTTCTTATCCAGATGGATTAAAAAAAATGAAGCTATGGACAAAAGGTGGTAGGTGAGAAGTACAGAAACTTTATTGAAAGCATATTCTACCTTTAAAACTAGAATCCTAAATTCCTAATCTTAAAACTTTGTCCCTCCTGGCATGGAGGGACAGAGGGGTCCCCTAAGAAGGGTGGCCGCTGCTCTCTTTGTCTTGAGGTGTTATATATCCTGGAAACGTTTTCCCTTCATCTAGGACCCCCGTGCTTTCCTCATTGGTCACTCTGGTACATAGTTCCAGTTTCAAAGGCCAGAGCCCACGTGGTGCTCCCCTCTTTCTTTCCCCTTATTTTGCAACATTCCTCTGTCCTCTGTGAAAATGTTTCTTCCCCCCTCTCCCCCCCACCCCCGGATATCGTGTGACTTTTCTTTATCCTCTGTGAATATATGTCTTTCTAACCCCTTATCCTCTGGCATTTCTCTGTCCTTCACATAGCCCTCTTATGTGTTCAGGTTGGAGTTGCTCTTGATCTACCTTACGGCTTTCTCCCAGTTGTCCTGGCCGGAGATGTTTTATTACCCCTTATGGCTCTCCCAGCTGCTCAGGTCAGAGCTGTTTTTGATCTAACTTATGGCTGCTTTGATTGTTCAGGCCAAGATGCCTCTCTCCTCTCTGGACTCCCTCCCTTCCTGTCTGCCTGATTAAGCTAGCTAGTTAACTCTTATCATAAGGACCATTATGATTACATTAGGCCAACCTGAATAATCTCCCTATAGCAAGTCCTTCAACTTAATGTCATTTGCAAAGTCTCTTTTGCCATGTAAGGCAACATATCCACAATTTAGGGAGATTTGGAATAAGCATCTTTAGTACAGAGGAGCAATTATTATGCCCACTTCACCATATAATTTGTAATTGAGATTAGCCTTGCCTTTGATTTCCATAGTGACAGTCTTCAGCTTTCCAATTGGATTTGCCCTAGTAGAAGTCTCCACAAAAGATAGCCTTTAGCAGATTTGAGTCAAATACAGCATAGACAGGCTTGTGCAAAAAGTATAATTAGATTTATGGGGATTTTTTTTAGGACTGCAGCATGACAGCTTTGGATACTTATGAGGTTCAAGGAAGTTTTGGTGTGGGAAACAAGATCTTGGAGCAAATATCAGCTGTTCTAAAGGGCATATCTAGACAATCAGACATCTTTAGACAACCTGATACCTTTATCATGAACAACTCAACTCTTCTCCAGACAGCACTCATTCATAAAGTTGAAAGGAGATCTTACCTGTATTTTGTACTATGTTATTCTTTTTATCAGGTGAATTGAACAGATGAGGCCTGATCACCAGTAAGAGTTTATATCTAGAGGAATATAAGAAGAATATATCTAGAAGATACTGTTGATTGGCCTATCTCAGCCAAGTACACTTCATGTACTTTATCGATCCTGAAGTCTCAGATTCTTTCAGAGATGACAGTGTTGCTGCCTTCAGGGAAGTCAGGTACTTAGATAGCACACTAGGAGCCAGTAAGCTGTATTAACACTCATATCTCCCTTTGCATGTCAGTAAAGGGTAAAAAAAGATGAAAACATATGGCTATACCAAAAATGAATTAACACTCTGGGAAATTGTCTCAAAAGTCATATCCCTCATTATTAGCATGGTATCCATTGTATATAAACTTTAGCTTGTATTATAATTAGTTTTTCTTTTTATAGTTAGTTAAATAATTATAGGTAATAAATTTCACTCTACTTTGTTAAGATGGATTCTACATATCATTAGTTTCTTTCTCCATAGCTAGGCCCAACCCTCCTAAATTCAGTATAAGAGGTCCTAATAATGTCATAAAAGGACAGCTTTATGGTCAAATGAATTAAAATACTAAATCTTCAAGAAAACCATAACCTGAAACAGTGTTTGCTTCTAAGCTTCCAAGAATATGATTATGATTCATTTTTGAGAGGAGTAGTAGTAATAAAAAGTTTTACCTCTAATATTTTATTTGTCCCTGGTCTCTCCTGTTTATATCATATGATTAACCATGGCCACTTTGAAATGAAGCTTAATAGTCTTTTCAATAAATGGTGTTGGAAAAACTGGATATTCACATGCAAAGGTATAATATTGAACTATTTACACCACTCACAAAAACTAACTCAAAATGGATTAAAGATTTAAATATAATACCTGAAACCATAAAATACCTTAAAACATAGTGGAAAAGCTCTTCATACTGGTCTTGGCATTGATTTTTTGGATACAACATCAAAAGTGCAAGCAACAAACATAAAAATAAACAAGTGGGATATATCAAACTAAAAAGTGTCTGCATATCAAAAGACACAATCAATGGATTGAAAAGGCAACCTACAAAATGGGAGAAAACATTTGCAGACCATATCAGATAGGGGGTTAATATCCCAAATATATAAGGAACTTACGCTACTCAATAGCAAAAGAAAATTCAAATAATTTTATTTAAAATTGGCAGAAGATCTGAATAGATATTTTTCCAAAGGAAACATACAAATAGCCAAAAGTTTATGAAAAGATGCTCAGCATCTCTAAGCACAGGAAATGAAAATCAAGACCACAGTAAGATATTACCTTCTACCTGTTAGAATAGCTACTATGAAAATGATAAGAAATGTGTTAAGAAAAGAAACCCCTGTGGACTGTTGGAGGAAATGTAAATTGGTTCAACAGGTAGGAAGTTCCTTGAAAAATTAAAAATGAAGCTACAATAGTATACAGCAATTCCACTTCTGGCATATATCTGAAGGAAATGAAATCACTATATTGAGGAGATATTTCTACCCCCATGTTCATGGCAACATTATTCACAATATCCAAGACTTGAGAACAACCTAAGTGTCCATTGTCGGATTAATGGTTAAGAAAATGTGTGTGTGTGTGTACTTCAGTTGTAAAAAAGGAAACCCTGCCATTTGCAACAACATGGATGAAGCTTGAGGGCAGTATGGTAAGTGGAATAAGGCAGACAGAGAAAGACAAATTCTGTATGATCTCACTTACGTGGAATCTAAAAGCAAAGCCGAACTCATAGAAACAGAAAGTAGAATGGCGATTGACTGGGGATGGAGTTTGGGAGATGTGGGAAGATGTTGGTTACAGGTAGACAACTAACTTCCAGGTATAAAAGGAATAAATTATGGGGATTTGATATTCAGCATGATGACTACAGTTAGCAATACTATGTTATATACTTGATAGTTGATAAGAAAGTAGATCTTAAATGTTCTCATATCCCCTTCAAAAAATTGTAATTATGTGAGGTGATGGATGTGTTAACTAACCTTTTAGAGAAAATCAATTTCAACATATATGTGTATCATATTGTACACATTAAACTTATACCATGTTTTATGGCAACTACATTTCAATAAAGCTGGAAAAAATGAAATGAAGATTATATTGCTCTTTTGTATCCTATGCCCTACATGTTGAACTCATTTGGTACAATGAAATGCAATAGGCAGAGACATAATTAATAGTTTGGATGATTATGGAAAGGTGATAATATGGCAGATTAAATTTATCCCACATGGCAGAAGAATCAGATACTATATCTCAGATTGAAATACTTAAATCCATGACCATCATTAAAAGTAAACTTAAGGAAGAATGGAAGTAGAGAAGTTTTCAGGAGAAGCTAATTATTTGTGCTTGGTTGATTTATTTGGAAACTAATGTTACTATTTTTCCCTTTAAATATTAAAAAGCAGGTTGATTGATTATACTTGAGTAGGCATTCTTTAGAACCTTGGACAAACAACATTCCTCTTTGAGAGATTGACGTTGCCATGGCTTGTGCTTGCATAAGGTTCATTCATCATCCATCTTGTTCTCAGGTTTACTTGAGAGTTACTATGATACAGGTTTCTATATGTGGCTGATCTTGTTGCCTACTAATTCAGAAATTTTTGTAGAAAAGACAAAGTTAACATCAACAGAGATTACTAATTTATATCATTGCTTGGATTGTTTGAAGAATCTGATTTGTTGTCCTTTTATGAAACCAAATATTCTATCTAAATCCAAACCATATTAGTGGTCTGTTTGCTAAATGTTATGTACTAAGTTATGTATAAATACAACTTGATTTCAAAAGCTATTAACCTGAATTTTAAAATTCCTACTTTAGACCAGATGTAAATCACTAGTGCAAAGTGGAAAGTGGTTTCAGATTGCCTATTTTTCTAGAAGCATCTCTTGACATTGGATATCCCTATTCTATGCCCATTGAAACCCATTTTCTTTCTAAACTTTCATTCTTAGACCACAACTCAACTCTATACAGTTGGGATCAGAAAATGATATAGAAGAGGAGCTGAAACACAATCCATGCAAAATAGCTAATTTGATTATTTTGTCTATTTCCTTCCCAATTATGGTTACAAAAATCTAGCCTCTACCATCCATTTACTAGTAGAAAGAGTTTTTCATTATTGATGTAGAGTATATTTACATTTTGCCTATATTTGCTACATATTGAACCATTAGTATTAGCCATTAAATTATAAATGGTATCTACCAAGAGACATTAGATAGAGTAATAAATAGTATATGTGACTGTGGATTTAGCAAAAATATGCAGACAACTTTCCTCAAATGGGCATTTCATAAAAATACCAAGGGTACAAGTATAAATCCTAATTTCAGGACTCCCCCCACCCCCCCCCCCCACACACACACACAGGGACCAAGGAATAAATTATTCAGGTGTTTTGCTTTTTTTTTACTTAACTGTAGACTTTTTTTGGTGATTTTCAGGTACGCTTCTATAAGCAGGCTGAAATCTCCTCTAAATCTCCTCTAACACTTCTCAGATAAATAGATTTTTGCCTCGTCTGAAGATTCTGATTTTATATGTCTGGTCTAGAACATAGGAGTCCCTATTTCTAATAAGCTCATTCTTTCTTATTCAGTCACATTTGGAAACACTACCTTAGATTCTCTCTTTACCTCTCTCTAATCAAAACTCTACAGTGAGCTTTTGGAAAGTGCTGGATTACAGCCAAATCATGGTGGAATTCTTTTACAGCTGCAGTCTGTGACAGTATTCTGTATTGTTTACTTAAGGTAAATTCTTAGGCCAGATGGAGGGAGGTAACTTTTCAATTTGTTGAGACAATTTGGGAGCTTTTCTTGAATTCGTGCCCATACTGGATTATTAAACTTCCTCCTGGAGGCTGAACACAGGAGTGACTATTTCTGATCCAGGCTGTCATGTTTTCTCTTCAGAGAGAAATTTTATATACTCACTAGGGGCCCAGTACATGAATTCATGCACCTTGAAAGGAACTGTGGGCTGCAAGGCTGCAGTGGGCACAGGGGTGGGTCTCGGCCCATCCTCTGTGCCCCCACCCAGCCCCTCCTGCCATGGCCCCTGGTCCCCCCTCTACCAGCAGCTCCGCTCCTGCTGCTCCTATGCGCCAATGGCGCCAGCCCCGCTTGCACCTACTGATGGTGCAGAGCAATTGGGGCCAGTGCCAGCAGTGGCTGCCAGTGGCAGCTCTGGCACCAGCAGTGGGTGCGAGAGACAGCTGCTGGCCCCAATTGCCCCTAGGAGCAGCGGGAGGTGGAGAAGACCCACTGACAGCCCTGAATGATCGGGACTGGTGCTGGGCACCGGCAGCGGGTACAAGCGGCGGCTCCGGCGCTCGCTGAGGGTGCAAGTGGGGCCAGTGCTGGCAGTGGGTGCAAGCACCGGGCGGGACCGTGGCAAGCAGAAGCAAAAAAATTTCAGTGACCACCAGAGGCTCACCTTAATGACAGCAACTGTTGACCTGCCTTGGTGTGGCACCCCACTCACCTGCTCCACCATCCCACCAGGGCCGATGCCCACCATGTTCCACGCAATCCCCCTGGTGATGAGCGCACGTCATAGCGACCAGTTTGGTTGTTCCAGTTGTTCTGCCATTTGGTCTATTTGCATATTAGCCTTTTATTATATAGAATAGTTTCTGGACATGTATTCAATTGAAACTTCACAGCAAAGCAAAAAAAAATGATAAAAAAAATTCTTCCTTGATCAGCAAAGTTTTCAGGAGTTGATAATAACAATCTGCTACCTTAATTATAAATGAATCTCAATATATCCATTACAAAAAATGGATATTAGAGGATAATTATTTTCTAACTCACACCCCACCCTGGGATTCAAGAATAATTGGCTTGCTAAATAATGAAACAGAATATGAGATATTAGAAAATATCTGAAAACAAATAATGCTAATAAAATTAATGATATTAGATAATAAAAGTTATTATTATTATGCTACAGTTGCCATTAGACTGAACAGGATTATATCTTTTGTTGAGATTACATACTGGTTGCTGGTGTATGATATTTAAACATGAGAGATGGATGGTCTCTGTAAAATGTTTATTCTGTGCTATTTCCTCAGTGATAGAATATATATCCCACAAGAATAGAATTATTGGACTTAAGGCATACTTGCTCCTTCTGCAAGATACTTTGAGAAACATGATTTTTGAGGAACATATGTTAGACACATGCCGACAGTTGTGAGAGTAAAGTTGGCCTGGAGTTTTAAGGGTATCTAGCAAATTAAATAATTAGTATCTATATTTTTTAAATGTGTGAGTGAACCACACTTTGAGTTTATTTTGTTTTAAATAAAATGTTAATTAAAGTAAAAGACTTGGAAATTTGATGCTAGGATATTACCTAATGTTGTTCTGGATTCTTGTTTGAGATTTAAATAAGTTGTTTCCAAGCAAATACAGATAAAGTTAAAGCATGCCAGTCACTGAAATTGAGTCAGATCTACAAAATGTAAAAAGGTATGAAATGGTAAATGGTAAATATTTAGCCACTGGCATTCTAATAGCATTTGTCAAATTGTGTGTTGTAAATACACCAACCAGGGCTGATGTCAACCTAGGAATATTATGTCATTGAACATAGAATTGGGAAGAGACACATAGAACTGGCTCTCATTGCCGCTATGAGGTGGCTGGAGCATGACCTGCATGATTTAAACTGCCTAGATACCGACAGAGAGTAATTTTTTGTATGTACTTTTATAAACATTCTGGGGAAATAATTTTTTGTTCAACAATCACTTCCTAAACAATAGTCTGTAACATGATCCCCAGTTACCCTGGCCTTTTGGTACCCTCACCCCTGATTAACCCTTCCCCTCTGAAAGTAACCAGAACCTGTGATTTGTTTGTAACCAGTAGAACGTGGCAAAAGTGATCAGGGTCACTTCCATGATTGTTACATAAACTCGTAATGACCATTAGCAGAAGATTTTTCTCTTGCTGGATTAGGTAAAGCAAACATCCAGGTGAGGAAGTCCACCAGGCCAGGAACTGAGGGAAACCGCCAATAAGAACAGCCCTTAACACAAAGGGCCACAAAGAACTGAATTCTGCCAATAACCATGTGAGTCTTTAAACCAGTAGATCTCAACCTTGGCTGCACATTAGAATCACCTGGGAATCTTTTTAAAATCCTGATTTCTGGGCCTCATCCTCCGGAAATTCTGTTTCTTTGTTACTAATGTTGTGGCCCCACCCTGTAACAAAGAAACAAAATTTCCTGAGGATGAGGCCCAGAAATCGGGATTTTAAAAAGATTCCCAGGTGATTCTAATGTGCATCCAAGGTTGAGAACCACTGCTTTAAACAGATACTTCCCCTGCTACGCCTTGAGACAAAACTGCAACCCAGAAGGCATACTGATGATTGGCTGAAAACCCATTTTCGCTCTGCCTAGACTCCTAACCCATTAAGACTAGAAGATAATAAATGTGTAAATTTTAAACCAATTTATTTGTAGTAATAGTGTTGTACACGTGCGCGTGCACACACACACAAACTAATACAACAAGCATGATGCTTACTGTGTGTCAAATGCTACTCCAAGAGCTCTAATCTTTGTAACAGTCCTATGGTATTGTTATCCCATTTTATAAATAAGATAGTGAAGGCACACAGAGTTAAGTAAATTGTCCAATTTCACTGGGCAAATAAGTAGATAAGATAGGATACAGATCTAAGCAACTGGGCTCTTGAGTCCATATCATTAACTTCTAAACCACATGCCCTGTGGTATCCCTATGACAACTTTAATGAAACTGTTAGCTAATCTAAAATCTACAACTAGGATATATCATAAAATGCATAACATTTTGTTTGTTAATAGATTGGAACTTAATATGTTTGTCTTTATCTCATCTGAATTCCACTGCAATATTTTTCTCACAAAGACTGCCAGGATTTTCTATGCTTCCTGGCAAGCTCAATCAAACCAAGAAATAGGATGCCTTCATTGGCTTGACAAGGGAGAATTAAGATTGATTAAAGCCCACCTACAATCTGTTTGTATGCAGATAGAGAAGAAATCTCTGACAGAAGACAATTAAAGGCAGACACTGTAAATGTTTTAACCAACATTATGCAATCATTGCTCCATTTTGTTTAAAACAATTGCTCCATTAAAGGCAGACACTGTAAATGTTTTAACCAACATTACGCAATCATTGCTCCATTTTAACGATTGTATCCCATGATTTCAACCCCCAGTTAGATGAAAAAATCCTGATATTGCCCCATGTTAAAATTAGATGAAAGGGAAACTCACAACTTGGTCTAAAACAATCCTTTTCATTACTAGAGTTGAGGAAATGACAATTGATTATAAAATAAATGACAAGGTTGCCACATTATTTTATTATGTTGTAATGGATATCGGCTATAAGTATTATACTGTGATGCTGATGTGTCAGAATCTGGATGGGAGGCTACATGTAGTGCAAAAATTTCAATTGATTCACTAAATCCAATCAGATGTTCGTCTCTACAGAGTCGGTGGTAATTCTGCAGTTCTAACAGTCAGAGTACTCTGGCCGTGTCTGACCGTTCTCCAAAGCCTGAATGTAGTTCACACAACTATAGCTTTCCATATGTCTCTTGAGTACCTACTTTGCTTTTACCTGACTACTGGTTAAACCAATTCTATATATTCTACCTTTAACATCCACCACCGCTTTACTTTTTGAAACCAATGACTATTATGACTGTTTTAAATTTTGTAATAAGTTTATATGTTGGCGTTATCCACCAGATTGTGAGATCCAGTGCTCTCGTCATACCCATCTTTTTCATTTCAATACATATGTAAGAGGTTTTAAACAAAATATTGGTTTATTGTATGAGTGAATGAGTTTGTTAGTTGTTCGTATCCTTATAGAAAATATATACCCATGTGCATAAGATGCTCATATTGTTGATCAGTTTATTAAATGTTAAAGGTATTGAACCTGACACTTGTGGAAGACAACTACCCCAGGGTTTGCACAATAGAATGGTGTTATTTGGCCTGGGCTGTTTATTGTGGTAGAAAAATGGGAGTCACTCAATTTGCTCAATTTTAGGATACATGAAAATATGTAAGACATTTATTTCTTTCACTTTTCTGTCAATGATAGAGAAAGACATGCAAATTAGCAAAATGAAAAAATCCTAATGGTTTGTGAGGAAAAACTTTATTTTCTGATTAAGTGCCTTGAGGGATCTTCCCCTTCTTCTTTTATTACTTTTCAGAAATCCTTCAGGAGGGGCCAGCAGAGGAAAGAAAGAAAGTGAAAACAAAGAGATTACCATATGTAATTCATTAATCCAGATAAATCTAGTTTCCATAGCACTGGGTTTTCTATTCTTTTGAGGACATATGCTGCTAATTAACTTAAATGTTATAAGCAAATTGTATTTCATTCGAAATGTTCCCACACACAATATGTTCTGCCAGGCAATATTAACCAAGATTCCCATCTCAATTGTACAGAAAATATCAAACCTCCGATTGCATTAAATCTGTTAGTTTTGATGAACTTATTTTCATGACCATGGAAAAAAAGACAGTTTTTGGATGGTTTTTGCACTCAAACATTAGGCATTCCTTTGTATACAAAAGCCTGGAGATGACCCTTCCAGATAACAGACCTATTTTCCCCTGATTAAATGTAGATCCCACTGAGAAAGGTAATAATGTGAACCATTCAGTCTCATAGTTGATTCAAAATACTTTCTGTTTCTTCCTTTCTGTCCCCAAATACCAAAACTAGAAGTGTAGCTCTAGTCATGGGATGGTTGGTGTTATGGTCTGCCTCTTGCACTATCCCTTGTGGTGAGGTAATGGGATTGATAGAAATGGGAAACAGATGACCTCTCCTCTTACTTGACTGCCTATAGCAAATTTGCTGAACACTCTGGTGTCACTTTTTCTTTCCTGTTTATTACTAATTGGGAGTTGGTTTCTTCTTGCAGCAGCCATTGAATTGTTTGTTCTCTTGAGATTTGTTTGTTCTTCAACAGCCTTCCTCCCCATGCACAGTTTCTTGGTGCTAGAGATCTGGTGAATGTTTCAACTTTCCTTTAAACTTCTCAAATGACTTTTCTGCATTCTGTTCTCGCTATTGGTGATCCATTGCATAAGCTTTTTGCTCTATAGCAAACCACCCCAAACTTAGTGATCTTATAATTATTATTGCTTATAATTATTACCAGATGGTTCTTCTGGTTTGGATCAACTTATCTGATCTCTGTTTGTCTCTAGGATTTGTAGTCAACTAACAGGTCACCTGACCCAATGGATAATCTAGGACAGCTTACTCATGAGTTTGTTGAATGAGTGGCTGAGGTCACCAGAGATCTTATCCATGTGTTACTTTTATTTTCCAGAAAGTTAGCTCAGGTTTAGTAACATGGTCATCTAGATTTTCCAAGTGTAGTAAGAGAGGCTAAGTCCTGAAATACAAGGACTTTTCCAGACAAATGCTCCTTTTGGGAAGATGATTCTAGTTATATTACTAATTTTCTTTCCACAATATTCCCACATAACTATGTTGAAGAGAGGACTATTGGGCAATTCAAGGAACTGATAATATTCTACTTCTTTTGTTTGTTTTTGTTGGTTTCTTTTTTTGTTTAACCTAAACTATATTTCATTTAACCTAAGATACCCAAAATGTTATCATTTCAACATATGATTACTATAAAAATTACTATTATTAAAAATATTTTTATTGATTTTAGAGAGTGTTAGAAATGCTCTCAACGATGTCGCAGGAGTGAGAAAAACATTTGAAACTGGATTGGCAAGGCAAATTTACTCTGGTGCAGAAGGTTGCTCTTGCCAGTTGGAAATTATGGTCAAAGCACAGCTAAGGGGAAGTCCATTGGGTTTTATTTCCTGACATGGGGTCTGCCCTGCCTCTCACTCTGAACTCTGACTTGATTGGTCAGGGCTCAGAGCTTGGGTTCATCATTATTGCGTGATTGGCTAATTCAGAGGAAGGGGCGTGGCAAGACAGAGCCCAAAATGGCGGCCCCTGAAGATGCCTGTGAGCTCCTTTCTTTGACAGAAAAAAATCTCTGGTTCACTCTCACAATTCCCCCTTTTTTTATTTGACTCTTTTCTTCAAATTCGGCTAGCAGTCTTTGACTTCCATGTTCTGCAGTGTCTAGGAGAAAGAGATTATTCTGCTGGTGTGTTACTGGGGTTTGTTTGGTTAATGTAGTCTCAATTAACCTTTGGATAAGGCCTCTCATACACGGAATAATGCAACATCCTGTTACTGTCATAACACCTAATAGCCATCATGTACTGGTTCTATTTGCCTTAGGGCTCTGGAGGCTTGCAAGGACTGACAATGTGGGCTGGGGAAAGGTGTACAGTCCGGATCATGCTTACCCAGGTAAGTTATTGGTTATAGATAACTTGAGTGACTTGGATATTTCAGCTTTTAGGCCAAAAGATTGGCTAGGACTAGATTTAGGAGTAGATGTCAGAGGACAAGATCCCCTAGGCCCGTGGTTGGCAAACTGTGGCTCATGAACCAAATGCGGCTCTTTGCCATGTGCAGAAGTTGGTTTTCGGCCTGGGCGAGTCTATTTTGAAGAAGTGGCGTTAGAAGAAGTGGGGGTACATTTGCTGAGGTCGACCCCTCAGATTGAGGACGTTTTTAGCAAAGGCCAGCTTAGGAGTACCCTAATTAAGTTAATAACAATGTACCTACCTATATAGTTTAAGTTTAAAAAATTTGGCTCTCAAAAGAAATTTCAATCGTTGTACTGTTGATATTTGGCTCTGTTGACTAATGAGTTTGCCGACCACTGCCTAGGCCACTGCCACCACCGTGCAAATAGATGTAGAATATAAGGGAGCCAATGCCTAGGTGGGATGGATTAAACATTCTGTACGCACCCTAAATAAAAGCGACTGTTACACTTGAGTGGCAGGAAGGCTAGAGGCCCAAGTGGTCCCATTTCCATTCGATCGACCTCAGATGGTAACAGGATGGAATGTGTGCTTGCCTTGTACCAAAAGGAAACTGCCTGGGAAATGCTTCCTGTAAGACTCTTGCCCTGTTGTTCCCATCAACAGAGGTAAAGAGCAAGGACCCCCTCAAAACGACCCGGCCCTGTCCTCCAATGAAAACTATTCCTCCTGCCTCTCAAGGTGGGAAACAATGCTCAGAGTTTATGAGAAACTTATCCGGATGGGTAAATGGCCAAGTATCCTCAGAAGCCCATCATGTTGCACTGTCGACAAGCCGTGCTAATGTCTGGTGGTGTCATGGGGGATCCTGACTTGGGCCCTCACCCAGCAAGTAGAGCAGAACTTGCGCTCTGATGCAATTGCCTATCCCTTTCACCTTGGCACATCGTAAACCTTTTTCAACAGAAAGACAGACTAGGAAGAGGAGAGAGAGCATCCAGGGGGCTCCTTTGATCCCCATATTTACACAGATCCCTTTGGGGTTCCAGGAGGAGGCCCTAATGAATTTAAAGGTAGGAATCAGGATTTGAGTCTGTAGTCTTCTGGTGGTCAACTATTAATAAGACTGTAGATTGGATAAATGTAAATTATTATATTTATTATAATCAGCAGAGCTTTGTCAATCACAGACAATTTAAATGCAGAAAAACAAATAACCCAATTTAAAAATGGGCAAAGAACCTGAGAATAAATTATTCCAAAGAAGCATACAAATAGCCAATATGAATATGAAATGAAGCACAGTATAACTCATCATCAGGGAAGTGCAAAATCAAAACCACGATGAGATATCACCTCGCATTTATTAGGATGTCTATTAACAAGAAATACAGGCAGGCAAGGATGTAAACTGATACAGCCTTTATGGAAAACAGTTTGGAGGATCCTGACAAAAGTAAAATAGAATTGTCAGATGATTCAGAAACCTTACTTCGGGGCATGTGCCTGCAAGAAAGGAAATTGGTACCAGGAAGTGATATCTGTATCCCCATGTTCATCATAATGTTGTTCACAAAAGCCAAGGTGGAGGAATCGCCCAAGTGTCCAGCGTACTTTGACATGTGATTGGATAAAGAAACTGGGTTCATATTTATGTTATGTATATATAAAACATAAATATATGTGTGAGTATATGTTTATACTCTGTAAACCTGGGAACCCTTTAGAAACATTTTTTAATGACTATATTATGAAACTTGCTATTTGCCTCTACCAAGCAATTTGTAAGGCTTCGAAACATTAGGAAACATTTGCTCATAATGTTTGCAAGAACAAGAAGTTCTGCTTCAGCTCTCACAATTGAGGAGACAAGATGATTGTCTTCATAATTGATGACAGTTTTGTCTGACTAATTGTCAAATACTGTAGACTGCCCAGCAGCAACCTTTGCTGCTTTGGATAATTACAGCTTGATTTTCATCAGTGTCATCATAGTGCATCAAATGAGTGGGTGGAAATGCTGTCAAAGTGATTCCATTAAAATTGCCAATGCTTTGTCCTGCCACTGTGGCTCAGAGGGTGAGCATCGAGCTGTCCTCCAGCAGATCACAGGTTCAATTCCCAGGCAGGACACATACCCTGGTTGTGGCCTGGATCCTCAGGACGGGGCATGCAGGAGGCAGCTGATAGATCTTCCTCTCTCCCTCTCCCCTCCTCTCTCTCTAAAATAGGAAACATATTTAAAAAATTATGAACACTTTATTTCAAGGTCACTTCAGGTATGTTTCTAAGATATGACAAATGATGGTTATATATGATGAATACTAATATTAAAATTTAGATACAGGTGACTTTTTAAAATAAGTCAGTGTAAGAGACCAAACAAAAACAGTTCATCCCCTTGAAGACATTTTGAATTTAAGGAGCTGTGACAAATAATTTTTGGAAGGATGGAGTGTTTCAAATTTCTAAGGAGATTTTAATCTATACCAAGACCAGGCCATCACTAGGAGAGAGGGCAGGGCATTGTCAATATACAGAGCAGGTTCTACTGTCTAAGATTCACAGTCTTTACCATGAAGCCACATATGATTCATAAATATAAAATCAAAATATTCTAGAAATCTCTAAGGCCCTAACTCAAGACAACGCAACTTCAAAAACCCATGTTTTTATGCCTTTTTCCTTTGTAGACTAGATCCTCTATTATGGGAACTTGGCTCTACTGAGGACTCCAGACATATATGCTCTTTGTTTTATAGAGGAATATAAACCAGTAGGAGGTGCAACCATCTGCCACGTCCCTAACTTCCTACTGTATCTCATTCCAATTTGTTTTCTTTTCCACAATCTGACAGCTCAATCAGTATAAAAGCAGCATGACATTCTGCATTTCAGACAGAGGGAACATCTATGAATGGATTCCTGATTGGTGGAAACTGAAAGATAATAAATATGTACCAAATCACTAAGTGTGTGGCAATTTGTGACATAGCAACAGAACATTAGTACAGTAAATGCTCAACAAATACTTGTTTAAAAATGTTTTACTAGTGTTCACCGAGTTCTGGACACTTGTGTTGGATCCACATTTGTTCCGCAAGCGTTATTTAACAAGGAGCATAATTGATAGCTACTAGTAGGATGATTTTGTAGTATGTCATGCAAACACAACTTATTCATAAAGCTTTTCTTACTTCTTGATTGACATGCATTTGGTGAAGTAGTTTGGGAACTTCAGTGTTTTTAATTGGATATATTAATATTATGGTCCATAAAAGTACTTTTGCTTTCTCAATTTTCTCAGTCTGAACAGTTCTTTGTTGATGATTTAAAATACCTTTGCAATGATGCTTGAACTTAGTCTCTGGCATTAAACTGTGAGCTTTTGTTGGGCAGAGATTACATATAATTCAGCTTTGTATTTTCAACACATATGTTTCTGATACATATTAGTCATGCAATCAATGTTTCTTAATTATTGTATGTGGCATGTAATAAAAGGGCAATTCATTTTATAAAAATATGTAAGAGGTAATTCTGATTAATCATATTCAAATGATAACATTATAATCATCATTAGTACATGGGATCTTTAATGTGTAACGTATTTTACAAGCTTTGCAAATGGAAGATTCTAATTCTAATTATAAACATGGTGCAGAAGATCTGTGCCTTGCTCATATTTTCTTTTCCTGGAAGGTACACTCATTTCCCAGCTGCTCTGCATGTTGGCTGCTAATCGGTGACCCTTTCTCCAGAGAATGTCTCAAGGTGTGCAGTTGTGTGTCTGATGTACATTCCAGAGACTGATAGCACATAAGGTCACCTAAGACCACCCCGTCACTTCGCCTCTTCCCATTCCCTATCTTGTTTCCATCTCTCTCTTGTAGGTTTATTTCTGAAGAGCACTTCCTCGATAAGTCATGTGTATTTGTATCTACAGCCACGAATTCCTGATCTATATCTTGTTTAGATGTGAAAGAAGCTCCTAGGCTACAGCTTCTCCCAGGTGGTTCCTCTGAATCCCAGACCCTTAAAAATAAAAATAACTTATCCATGACTCTTGTCCTCCCCTCCCAGCCCACGAGTATCAGTGAGACAGGGACAGAACTGCATTCAGTGAGAGTAGTAACGGGAGACACCTTAGGACTCCTGGCTCACAGCAGTACTGAAATTCATCTGACAATGCCGAAACCGGTTTGGCTCAGTGGACGGAGCATCGGTCTGCGGACTGAAAGGTCCCAGGTTCGATTCCGGTCAAGGGCATGTACCTGGGTTGCGGGCACATCCCCAGTGGGAGATGTGCAGGAGGCAGCTGATCGATGTTTCTCTCTCATCGATGTTTCTAACTCTCTATCTCTCTCCCTTCCTCTCTGTAAAAAATCAATAAAATATATTTAAAAAAAAAAAGAAATTCATCTGACAAGCCCTCTGACTTTAAGCGAGGGCGTGTTCTCTGACTATGGCCAATTCTACCTGGGAGTTGGTCTCTTAACCTATTGTTCTCCATGTCACCTGAAAGTTTTCTTCTTCTCCATAAGACATGGCCTGCGCATATTTGGACTAAGCGGGTATCTAACCTGCTTCCTGCCTATAGAGAGTTGACAGCTCAGAGCCTGCTCTTCATTTTTAACTGTCTCAGGTCCTTATCATCCAAGCTGATGGTTCTTTGGCCAGGACAACTCTCTTAAAAACATAGTTAATTTTCCAGGAATCTCTCTATGCAAAAGTAGCATCCAGTATAATTTCTGAGACTCGCCTCCCTCTGTTTCTGACGTGGTATGCTGCTGCGAGAGAACACTCTGAAGACTCTTTCCAGCCCTTTATCCAGCTAAGGAGGGAGGTCTACGAGTGTGGTCTTGAGTAATTTGGAACTCTTTGCAAACGTTCAGATAATCAAAGTCTTGATTTGATCCTTAACACCATTTCTTTGAGGATACTTTGAAGACTGGAGAGACTGGAAATAAAATTTTTTTCTCTCCCAAGTCTGCATTCTCACTCTATATGTCTTAGGAATTCTGTATTTATGCTGAATTTTCTTTACTTTTTTTTTTCCCCACACAGAGCCTTGTCATTACCAGTTGGAAGAACTCAATTGGCACTTTCAACATTCTAGCTAGTTACCTCCCTGTCTGCATCAAAAGTCCATTAAATCAATTTTCTAACTGCTAGCATACCTATGTCTTAATTTTGCCATTTTTAAAAATGCTAGTACATTGCTCAGGTTGCCATTTTTGAGACTCTAATGCAACTTAGTTTTCTAGTTCTTCAGTCTTTTTAAAAAACTTTAAAAAAATTATTCAGGTAACATTGGTTATTAACATTACATAAATAGCAGGTGTGCAACTTTATAATACAACATCTGTAGACTTTATTGTGTGCTTACTAAAAATTGGAAACAAAACAACATGCTTTTGAAAATAAGAATATTTAAAGAAGTTTTTTCTGTACTTTACTAAATAAGATGAAACATACTGTATGAAAAAGATAAATACTATTTTTTCATTATTTACATAGATATCTATACCTTAAAAATCACTTTTCTGTGAAATGTGTTCTGAAGTATCAGCCATATTTTTGGCCCAATATATAAAAAGCTCTATGTAGCTCTGTGCATTTAACAGATGAGTACCTGTTTTAATGAGAAATAACTTGGTTTTGAACATGAAATTTAATAGTCTGAAGTCTAATTATTTCTACTATAATAAAATTTAATGATTACATTATCTGTTAATTAGATTTTCTTGACTATTTCTTACACATTAAGAAACATTTCTGTTTAACTCAAATGTATATTATCATTGGAAGATTAAACAATTTATCAAGTATTACCCTAGATTTTTAAAAACTAATTAGAAGTAAGCTATAAATTGAAATTTAGGAAGCTAAATATTAATTGGATTATTTTCTAATACTTAAAAGTATTTCTTAACATAATATTTTATATCTATTTCTCTCATAATGTTCTATAGTCTAATATTCTAAGAACCACTATAAACATTTCAATCTATTTAAGTCCAATATTCTAAGAGTTTTTAAATGATATTTACACTTTTTCTTTTGCCACCAGAGTGTAAGCTCCGTGAAGGATGGAACTATCTCTTTGGTTCAATGATGTATCTCAGTTATATAGTCTGGCATATATTCGGTTCTCAACATGTACTTCTTAAAATACATAATATATACATTTTAATTCTAAGTAAAATATCAATTGCATTAATGTGACATCTTAAATATAAATTTAATGATGTAAGAAAATTGAGGCTTAGGAGCTTCAAGTTAACTTCTGTATGTGTATTTTTAATATAGTTTAGGTTACACTACTTCTATTTACCAATTTAAGACAGTCCATCAACAGTGGCTAATTTTCACTTTCCAATTGTATTTTCATTTATTTTTTATTTTTTTAAAATATATTTTATTGATTTTTTACAGAGAGGAAGGGAGAGGGACAGAGAGTTAGAAACATTGATGAGAGAGAAACATCGATCAGCTGCCTCCTGCACACTCCCCACTGAGGATGTGCCCACAACCAAGGTACATGCCCTTGGCCGGAATCAAACCCGGGACCCTTGAGTCCACAGGCCAACGCTCTATCCACTGAGCCAAACCGGTCAGGGCTGTATTTTCATTTATTAAAGATATTTGATTGATGAAGAAAGATAAAGTCAGAGGAAAGAAAATTATGAAAATATATAAAGTATATTTTTAGGTCTCTTAAGATAGTAACCCCTACCTTTGCTCAGAAAGAGAGAAAATCTATTTAATAATATTTTGTTAGTAATATTAGGTGGAAAATCGTATTTGCTTTATGGTTAATAATTGCCAGTTGGTTGAAATACTGAGGAGATAAACTTAAGAAATTAATTATCTAAAATATTCATTTTAATTTGGTTTATAAACAGAAATTCCCAGGAGAATGAATAACTAAACTTTTCTCAAACCAGGGTTTGGATTTAGAAGACATGACTTTTAATACATTAAAAAATGATGTATTGCGAGTACTCCATTACATTTTGATATTTCCTAAGGCATATAAAGTGTCAGACTTTTGAATATGTTTTGATAGTTCTAAGGCCCTTAGGCATGCTTTATGACAAGGCTAACTGAATTACGTTAGTGTGATGGGATTTAAGTTTTAATTTGCCTTTTATTTTCTCTTCTGATAAACTGCTTTTAGCAAATGTAAACTTAATAAACAGTGATTTCTGAGCTTTTTATTAAGTCTTCTGTGTAGCAGATTATTTATTTATTTTTAGTAGCTTAAATTGCTTCTAGATAACTTATTAATGAACTGTGAGAGATGAAAGCCTTACAAATCTTCTGCATGATCAACTGTCATTTTCGTAGGGAAACTTAGTTTAATAATTATTAGATTTAATAAGATTATACCCAGCTATATTCCTCTACAGTTGCATTGCTCTCTCATATTATCCCTTAGGATTCTGTTGTTTTTAAGAAGAGAATAATTAGAATTAGTATTAGCAGGTAAAAAGGAAACAATATTTTGTGGTCAAGTTAAGGTGGTACACAACTCATGTTTGCTAATGTTTTATCATTTAACATAGTGAATAAAGTGGTTCTTAAGCCAACTGTTAAATGACTTTAGCTGTATATCTAGTATATCTAGTAAAGGGGAAATTAGAAATCAGAACTTAATATATATCTGAAGTGTCAGATATCCAGCAACTTACATTGAATGTTTTAAATACCCGGTTACATACACACATTCTAATGGCAATCCTGGCCCAAACTGAGCTGCTGCAGTGAGGAAAAATAACTGAACTTCACGGCTGCATTTAAATTACATAATCTGTTTTGCATGTGAATTGAAGATCTACTTCATAGAGTGATATATCTGATAGTATTGCCTCTAATATATCACCCTCGATTTATTAAGTGTTAACATGGATATTTTTTATTTAATGTGTATTTTATTTTTTAATTAAAATTTTACTTTGACATAATTATAGTTTCACCTGCAATACCATGTTACCCTTTACCCAGGTTACCCAGTGGTGACATTTTGTAAAAATCCTATATAATAAAACCCTAACATGCAAATTGACCAGTCGCTATGAGGAGCACTGACCACCAGAGGGCAGAAGCTCAATGCAGGAGATGCCGACCTAGTGGTCATTGTGCTCCAACAGGGGGAGTATCACTCAGCCAGAAGCCAGGGTCGAGGCTGGGGAGCACAGCAGCCATGCCTGGAGCCTCTCCCACCTCTGCTGCAGGCGGGTGGTAAGGAGCGAGGGGTCCCAGACTGTGAGAGCCCCGGACTGTGAGAATAATGTCTGACTGCCCAGGGATCGGGCCTAAGCCAGCAGGTGGACATCCCTCAAGGGGTCCCAGACGGCGCGGGGGGGGGGGGGCCCCCCCCCCCCCCCCCCCCAGTGCACAAATCTGCGCACCAGGTCTCTAGTATAGTATAATATCACAACCAGGATACTGACATTGATACAGTCAAGACACAGAACATTTCCATGACCATAGGAATCCCTCATATTGCCCTTTTACAGACACATCCCCTTTCCTTCTTTCCCACCTCTTTCTTACTTAATCTTTGGAAACCACTAATCTGTTCTCGCTGTCATTTCAAAATGTTATATAAATGTAAACTTTGGAAAATGGCTTTTTTTTTCCACCCAGAATAATTCCTTTTGATTCATTCAAGTTGTTGCATGGATCAATAGTGCATCCTTTATATTGCTGAGTAGTAGTGCCTGGTAGGTATGTGTCAGTTTCTTCAACAACTTATCTATTAAAGAAAATGTAGCTTGTTTCTAGGTTGAGGTTATTACAAATAAAGTTTCCATAAACATTTGTATACAGGTTTTTGTGTGAACATAAGTGTTCATTTTTTCAATATTGCTGAACCCATTATTTATAAGTTGTGTTTTTAATCATAGATTCCTTGAGATTTTCTAGGTAAAAGTCATGCTGTTTGCAAATGGGAATATTGTTTATATCTTCATTTCTGATATTGTCTTTTTTTATTATACTGGCTAGGACTTTTATCTCTCTGTTGAAGAAGAAGGTGAAAGTGGACATCTTTGCCTTGTTCTTGATCTTAGGTGAAAAGTATTATAGTCCTTCAACAATAGATATGTTAGCCGGAGATTTTTTTTGTAGTTGTTCTTCATAAAGTTGAGGAAGCTCTCTATTTCGGAGTTCTGTAGTGAATGAATGATGAATTTTGTCAAAGCTTTTTCTGTATTGACTGATATGAATGTGTAATTTTGTTCCCCTTATTCTGTTAATATGATGGATTACATTGATTACTTTTTTAAAGCTGAACCAGCCTTGCATCCCAAGAAGTAGCTTCAATTGGTCATATGTAGAATTTTTTTTTATAATGATGAATCTATTCGGTAATGTTTTGCTAAAGGTTTTTGCATCTTATTCAATGGAGATATTGATTTATAGGTGTGTTTTTTTTTTCCTTTTTTGTACTGTATTCATTTGATTTGCTATCAGGGTGAAACTAGCTTCATAAAATTAATTGGTAAACGTTCCCTCATCTTATGTTTTCTGGAAAAGATTGTGCAGTTTGAGTATTGATTCTTCTTTAAACATTTGTAGAATTCACCAGTGAAACCAACAGGACATATAGGAATATTCATATTGTCTATGTTATTTCATTTTAGGTAGCTTGTGCTAGTTTGCATTTTTTGAATTGTTCCACTGTGTCTAAGTAGGTAAATGTATGTAGTATTATTGTTCAAGGTATTCCCTTATTTCCTTTTCATATCTGCAAGGTTTGCACTGCTAGCACCTTTTCATTCCAGATATTCATAATTTGTACCTTTTCTCTTCTTTCTTTGTTAATTTTGATAGAAGTTTGTGGATTTTATTGGTCTTTTCAAAAACATGATCTTTGTTTCATTTATTTTTCCTCTATTGTTTTATTGGTTTCAATTTCAGTGATTTCTGCTCTTACCTTTATTGTTTCTTTATCGTTTCCTTACTAACGTTTGCTTTGGTTTCGATTTGTTATTTTTCTAAATTCTTTAGGTGGGAACTTGGATTATTGATTGAGATTTTTTTCCTCCTTCTGGATGAATGCATTTTGTGTCATAAATCTCTCCCTTAGTTGTGTTTTATTGTGTCCCACAAATTTTGATATGTTTTATTTTTATTTAATCCAGTTCAATGTATTTTTCTAATTTTCTCTGAGGCTTCCATTTTGATCCATGTATTACTTAGAAGTACATGGCTTAGTTTCCAAATTTTTGGAAAATTTCCTGTCATCTTTCTGCTATTGATTTCCATTGTAGTTGGAAAATATACTCCATATGATTTCAATACTTTAAAATTTGTTTTAGGTTTGCTTCATGGCCCAGAATATGGTCTATCTCAGTATATGGTCCATGAATACTTGGAAAGAATTTATAGTCTCCTGTTGTTCACTGTAGTGTCCTTTAAATGTTAATGATTAGAGCCTATTGGTTGATGGGGTTGTTAAGTTCTATAACTCTTGCTGATTTTCTGTTTAGTTATTTTGTCAATTGTTGACATAGTAATGTTCAAGTCTTGATTTCTTCATTTAGCTGTATTCGTATTTGGTTCACATGTTTTGAACTCTGTTGTTCTATGCATGCACATTATAATTGATACATTTTCTTTGTGGATTAACTTTCAAGCATTCTATCATCTCTGTCTCCAAAAATTTGTTTTTCTTTCTATATTATCTGATATTATAACTCCCGTTTTTCTTGGATTATGCAATACTATATCTTTTCCCATCCTTTTACTTTTATCTTACCCATCCTATATAATAAAAGGGTAATATGTAAATTGACCTTAACGAAGAACGACTGGGAACAACTGGTTGTTATGACATGTACTGACCACCAGGGGGCAGACGCTCAACACAGGAGTGAGTTGAGTACGCTTCCACAGGGGGAGTGCTGCTCAGCCACAAGCTGGCTCATGACTGGCCAGTGCAGCGGTGGTGGCGGGAGCCTCTCCTGCCTCCACTGCAGCACTAAGGATGTCCAACTAATGCAGTGGTTGGCAAATTGTGGCTCAGCAAACAGCGGCTCAGAAGCCACATGCGGCTCTTTGGCCCCTTGAGTGTGGCTCTTCCACAAAATACCGGCTCTTCCACAAAATACCGACTTCTGTGCATGGGCCACGAAGTTTCAATCACACTGTACGTGCGCACTCACACGTGGTATTGTGTGGAAGAGCCACACTCAAGGGACCAAAGAGCCGCATGTGGCTTGCAAGCCTCGGTTTGCTGACCACGGAACTAATGGCTTAGGCCCGCTCCCCGGGGAGCGGAACTAAGCCATTAGTTGGGCATCCTCCGAGGGCTCCCAGGCTGTCAAAGGGATGTCTGATTGCCAGTTTAGGCTCAATCCCCTGGGGAGCAGGCGTAAGCCAGCAAGTGGACATCCCCTGAGGGCTCCCGGGCTGCCTGAGTGTGCAGGCTGGGCTGAGGGACCCCCCCTGAGTGCACAAATTTTCATGCACCAGGCCTCTAGTATTGTTATATTTGGCATTAATTTCTTGTAAAGAGCAGATATTTGGGTTGTCTTATAATTGGGTTGCCAATTTCTGTCTTTAATTTATATAGGTAGATGATTTAATTACTGAAATGTTCAAGCTAAGTTTATCATTTTTGTTGTTTTTATTTGCTCTCTGTTTTTTATGTCTGTTTTTCTTTTCTACTTTTTCTTGAGTTTCTTGAGCATTTCTTAGAATTCCATTTTGAATTATCTACAGGATGTTTGAGTTTATCTCTTTGTATAATTTTATTAATGATTTCTTAGGTATTACATTACCTGTACAAAACTTGTCACTGTCTAGTGGTACTGTCATTTTAATAGCCAAGTTAAATAGGAAAATCTTACTTCTTTATGTCCCTTTACCATCCCCATTTATAATATACTACCTTAAATACATACAACCATATTAAAAAGTATTATAATTTTTACTACAACCATCAGGCATATTGGGAAAACTCAAGAGGGAAAGGAAAGCCTATTCTGTACCCATATTTTTACTAATCATATTCTTCCTTCCTTGCTGATGTTCTTTATTATTGCCTTCTGTTTCCATAATTTGCTTTAATTATTTCTTAATGGTAGATCTACTGTCAATAAATTTTAATTTTCCTTCGTCTGAGGATGTCCTGATTCTCCCTTTATACCACAAAGATATTTTTATTGGGTATAGAATTCTGGGTTGACCACGCTTTTCTTTTAGCACCTGGAAACTATTGTGCTACCTCTTTCTGGTGTCCATGGTTTCTTATGATAAATCTGATTTTTTTTTTCCTAATTGTTTTCTCCAGTAATTAAGATGCTGCTTTCTCTGGCTATTACAAGATTTTTGTCTTTAGATTTCAGAACTTTAATTATGTTGTTTCTTGTCATATATTTCTTTGGCTTCTCATGCTTGGGGTTTACATAGCTTATTGAATCTGTAGGATTATGATTTCTTTTGGACAAATTTGGAAAGTTTCAGTTATAATTTCTTAAACACTTTTCTTCACCTCTCCTTGCTAAACTCTGATGACATGAATATTAGATCTTTAATATCATCTCATAAATCCCCTGAGGACCTAATAATTTTTTTCAAGTCTAATTGTTGTTGTTGTTCAGATTTAGTAATTTCTGTTTTTCTATCTTCAAGTTCACTGATACTTTTTCTGTCCTCACCAATCTACTGTTGCTCTTGTCCATTGAGCTTTTTATTTGTTACCATATTTTTCAGTTGTAAAATTTTCAGTTTATCTTAGTTATATCTTCTGTCTATTTGCTGACACTTTGTTTCTTTGATGAGACTTTTCTATTTTTTAATCTGTGTCAAATGTATTTACCTTTGTTGAATAATTTTTTTATTATTGCTTTAAAATGCTTATATAATAATTCTAATATCTCTGTCACGTTGGTATTGTCATTTGTTTTTTCATCTTTTTTATTCAGTTGAGAGCTTTCTGTTTCTTGCTATGTCATGTAATTTTCTATCAAAATGTGGATATTTTCAGTATTATATTACAACTAGTAACCCGGTGCATAGATTGGTGCACATTGAAAGGAAATTAATTAGAAGGTGGCCTGCAGGGTGGGACTGGGCGAGATGGGCCGGACACACCCTGGAGCCAACCTCCCAGGGTCCCTCCCCAGTGCCTTCAGAGTGGGCAGGCTTCCTCCGGCAGGTGGGGTCCCTCGGCCTGGCCTGCGGGGATTGGGTCAAAACCAGCTCTCCAATATCCCCAAGGATGTGGAATGAAAAAGCAAGTGTGCAGTAAACCAGATTCAAGGCCAACAGTGCCCCTGCAACAACATAACCCACAGCCAAAGTTGGAATCATGCAACCCTGCGAGGAATCGGGTTCTCTCCTCTCTGGTTTCAGGGTGTGTCACCTGAGAACCTCGGCTGCCAAGTCACTGTAGCTCAGCAGCTCTAGCGTTGAGTGTCTGCCCCCTGGTGGTCAGTGTGCATCATAGCGGCCAGTTGGATGATCGGACACTTAGCATATTAGCCTTTTATATATATAGACTAGAGGCCCGGTGCACAAAAATTTGTGTACTTGGGGCAGGGGGGTCCCTCAGGCC
>NW_005353663.1:2013783-2034271 GCF_000412655.1 Myotis brandtii | reverse complement strand
TTTAAGCCTTTTTTTTTTTTTTTAGTTGTCTTCCCATGATACCAATCATGCAGGGGAATTGGAGGCACTACCTCATTACTGCCAAATAGAAATTTGGTTTCCTTGCTCAGCCGCCATAAATGGGAGACCTCCTAGTTGCTGATGGATGAGTGTTAGACTGTCAGCTTCCTATTGGTCCTCCATTTATGCCTCTCAGGTTGAGAGGCATAGGAATATGTATTTATTGCACCTCACACAGCTCCCTCTGACACTATGAGGAAAGAGTAGGAGCACTGTTCACACTGGTAGAGATAAAATTCCTAACTCTCCACTAGATCTCTTCTTATACCACCTTAGGGCAATGGGTGGGGTTAGTAGTACATGTTTTCTTAGTGGTTTCCACTGACTTCTCAAGCAGAAGTGGGCATCATTACTTCATGTCAGAGATGAAAGTGCACTTGCCTAGTCAGCCTTCTCTGACATCACCCCAGGGGGTGTTGGGGTGCCTTATTACAGCCATGCAAGGGTGGAAGTCTAGGCTCTCTGCTTAGCATTTGGTGGTAGGATTGCATGTGGTTTGTCTGTGCTTTTCTGTGGAGTAGAACAGTTATTGTTTAAGTTTCCTGGTATTGCCATGTTTTCCCTTTACTGGTCTCCTTCTGATTTTTTGTCTATACTTGTTGGTGTTTCCTGGTTGATCATTTCTTCAACTCTTAGCCTGGAATAAATGAAGTAAAACAAACCAACCATACAAACATACAAAAAAACCACTGAACTCACCTGTGTTGTTCCTTAGAATTTGAAGTTTTAGCCATTTGCCATCTTCTCTACCTTTTGAGCCTCCTTCTATTTGATGAACACTCCATCTTCCTAGAAACAGAAGTAATGAATATGTTAAAAATTTTAAATATGTATATCCATAAATAATGATTTTCTGAAAATTTTCTACCTTTAAAACCTATGGCCATTACAAGGCTTACTGTCAGAAGTGAAGGGAGAGTAGCTAGCAACTAAAAGAATGGATCTGTTGATAAGCTTTGGTTGATTTTACTGTGTTGACCTTTTTATTGTAAGGGAAGAAAGAAGTCTTGATTTTCTTGGCATAGATAAAAAAAATTTATTTCCTTTTCTAAATCATAACAGCTTTCTTTCTATATCAGGACATGTGTTTTGAAGAAATGAATCTTGACAATCAAACTATTGATAGAAAAGACTAGGATTTTTCTTACCTTATAATATACAAAAATTTTAATTTCAAGGGGAGGCCCTTTAAAGGGTTGAGCCAGAACAGAGGTAAGAATCTTTTGGATGTATTCTTGCTTCATCTCCTGCCTTGCTCAAGTTGAAAGGAAAATGAAAAATGAGGGGAATCATGCTGTACGTCCTTTTTCAAACAGGGAGACCACTTTACAGGAAGTGTCATAGTAATAACAGTAGTCACTACAAAGTAGATATAAAGAGAGCTAGAAGTAGCTCCACTGTACTTTACTAAAGTGAAGTGCAGAACTTCTTTTTCCCGCCCAGGGGGAAGGGTAAATGAGAATTGACAGCCACTGAGCTTGAAATGGGGCAGCAATAGCAAGGGGTAAGAGATGACGTAGTGCTGTGACAGAGGTCAGGGGTTGATAACTAATCTAGAGGCCAGATGGAGAATGTGAATGAGATTCAGAGGTTGGGTAGAGTGAGCTAAGGTTGAGGTGGAGCTGAGTTAGTGGAGGGAAGAAGCTGTACTTGATTCCTACTGTGTATCTGAGAAGTGAAACCGAGGAGCACATCCAGTCCATGTGTAAAAATTTCATCTCCATGAAGGCCAGTGAGAAATCAGAGGAACAGCAAAGGAGTTGTTCAGCTTGGGCACAGTTTCCTGTTGTGTTTCCTTATATCTAAACTCCAATCTGGAGAAGAAAAGTTACAAACATTTGTGACAAGAAAATTAATACTTAAATAGAATTGTCACCTTGCAATTTAATAAATATTTATCCATACAAGGCTGAAACAAACAAACCTAAATGAGAACAAGCTAATATAACTTTAAAAGGCAAGTTTTGTTTGTTTTTATTCTATGGATTATGGACTTAAAATGAATATTATAAAACTAAAGAAGTGGCAATAGTTGTACATGGAATAGTATGTGGTATATCACTGTTTTTGCACACCACTCTCTTCATCCTCACATCCAAATCACATACCTGCAAGAGGCATTCAGTTACCATAAATGCTTTGCATTGGATGGGAGAAAGTATGTGCTAAGCTACTTATATTGGATATTAGTGTACAACTGCCTACTTAGATTACCTTGTCAAATACTGTACAGATACTCAAAACAGCCCAACAAAGTATCTAGTGTGGCACTCTTACTGAATAGAGCTATCTCCTCCCCTTGAAGCAGATTGAATCATTTTTGAACCAGTTATAAGTGTTAGGAAGTACTTTCTGATATAAAGCCTAAATTATCTCCTTGTAACCTCTATAAATGGTCTTAGTTTACCTTTCAGATGCTACTGAAAAAAAAAAGTCTATCTTTTTTCAAACTTCCTTTAAATGCTTGAAAATGACTGTGTTATACTCCTAGTAATTTACTATTGAGATGGTTTTGTCTTTCCTTATTATGCTCATATTACCCTTGAATGAGTGTTATTTTGTACTTCCCACTTCAATTGTGGCAGTAAGGATGACACACAGCATTTCTTGTGAAATGTGGCCAGCTCCAAACATAGAGGTGACTATTTCTAAACAACACATTATCTCCTTGTAACCTCTATAAATGGTCTTAGTTTACCTTTCAGATGCTACTGAAAAAAAAAAGTCTATCTTTTTTCAAACTTCCTTTAAATGCTTGAAAATGACTGTGTTATACTCCTAGTAATTTACTATAGAGACGGTTTTGTCTTTCCTTATTACTCTCATATTACCCTTGAATGAGTGTTATTTTGTACTTTCCACTTCAATTGTAGCAGTAAGGATGAGACACAGCATTTCTTGTGAAATGTGGCCAGCTCCCAACATGGAGGTGACTCTTTCTAAACAACATTGGATCACTTGATTTGTAATCTTAATCTGATAGACTTTATTTTCTTTTTCATAAGTAGTGGTGTATTTTATAAAATTCTGTACATTTTCTATGCACATAGTATAGAAGTTTCTTAAAAAGTAAAATTATCTGAAGGGGTTCATTGGTGTCATGACAAGGAATAGTCAGATTCCCAATTATCACACCTACCATGATGAAATTCACATCTGGGGAGGACTCTGCAACAGGCAGAAGGAATCAAATAAACAAATGAGTCTGGATCCTAAAAGAGATCAAAAGATTGGTGTTAATCACTGATGCCAATCACCTTCAGAAAGGGATTCAGATATATAACTACCTAGAAACTATATGTAACCACAAAGGCTAATTAGTAGGCTTTTTGGGGGTTGCAGAAGGAATCACATCCTTGGTGAATATATCTCAATATAAGGTTTTTACTTAATAAACAAGAAATGTAATCTCATTGAACCCAGGTAGACTGATCTTCCTTAAACTGTAAGAGACTGATATGTGAACATGGGTAATAATTTCTTAATTTAGGGTGAGGGAATCTCCTTTCCAGTGTCAGCTGTTGCCTGCTATGTGGGTCATACCCCTTTCTAGTGCTGAGGATAAATTAGCCATTAGTTTGGCATGACAATGTGGTAACTAACAAAATAAATAATCCTTAAAAAAAAAGGAAGGAAGGAAGGAAAGAAGAAAGAAAAGAAAGGAAAGGAAGAAGGAAGAGAAAAGGAAGAGAAAGGAAGAGAAAGGAAGAGAAAGGAAGAGAAAGGAAGAGAAAGGAAGAGAAAGGAAGAGAAAGGAAGAGAAAGGAAGAGAAAGGAAGAGAAAGGAAGAGAAAGGAAGAGAAAGGAAGAGAAAGGAAGAGAAAGGAAGAGAAAGGAAGAGAAAGGAAGAGAAAGGAAGAGAAAGGAAGAGAAAGGAAGAGAAAGGAAGAGAAAGGAAGAGAAAGGAAGAGAAAGGAAGAGAAAGGAAGAGAAAGGAAGAGAAAGGAAGAGAAAGGAAGAGAAAGGAAGAGAAAGGAAGAGAAAGGAAGAGAAAGGAAGAGAAAGGAAGAGAAAGGAAGAGAAAGGAAGAGAAAGGAAGAGAAAGGAAGAGAAAGGAAGAGAAAGGAAGAGAAAGGAAGAGAAAGGAAGAGAAAGGAAGAGAAAGGAAGAGAAAGGAAGAGAAAGGAAGAGAAAGGAAGAGAAAGGAAGAGAAAGGAAGAGAAAGGAAGAGAAAGGAAGAGAAAGGAAGAGAAAGGAAGAGAAAGGAAGAGAAAGGAAGAGAAAGGAAGAGAAAGGAAGAGAAAGGAAGAGAAAGGAAGAGAAAGGAAGAGAAAGGAAGAGAAAGGAAGAGAAAGGAAGAGAAAGGAAGAGAAAGGAAGAGAAAGGAAGAGAAAGGAAGAGAAAGGAAGAGAAAGGAAGAGAAAGGAAGAGAAAGGAAGAGAAAGGAAGAGAAAGGAAGAGAAAGGAAGAGAAAGGAAGAGAAAGGAAGAGAAAGGAAGAGAAAGGAAGAGAAAGGAAGAGAAAGGAAGAGAAAGGAAGAGAAAGGAAGAGAAAGGAAGAGAAAGGAAGAGAAAGGAAGAGAAAGGAAGAGAAAGGAAGAATTGAGCTCAGCTGGACTACTCTGCTGGAAGCTGTAGCAGCTGATGGGGGCCCATTTTTCTTTGCAAGCCTATCATGACCTTCCCTGGTCCAAGTTTTTCTTATCCTCATTTAAGTAGAGGGCTAGCTGGAAAACACTATTCTCAAAGTGTGGCAGAGATAAAAGGGTCTCTCCCAGGTATCCTAAGAGACTGACACACCGTTGCTTCTCCTCCATCCACTGGCCAAAGGAAATCATTTGGCCAAGCCCCAAACCAAGGAATGGAGCAGTGTTGTAATGAAGTTTCAACCAAGGTAAGGATGATGAAGGGCTTCCCCTGTTAAGACCAGAATTTGATCAGAATAATGGTCGATGTGCCCGAGTTCCTGCTGCTACTTTGAAGGTCCTAATTTGTCCACTTGATGTGAAATAAACTTACATCCTAAAACTTGAGTTAAGACCAGAATTTGATCAGAATAATGGTCGATGTGCCTGAGTTCCTGCTGACTACTTTGAAGGTCCTAATTTTTCCACTTGATGTGAAATAAACGTACATCCCAAAACTTGAGCAACTCTGAATGTACAGAGGAAAAAATAGAAATGGGATAAATATGGAGAATTCCACATACTTGTACTTATCCTTTTCGTGTTTGCACTTCTGAATTCATTGTACTTGTTTCAAACATATAGTCTTTATTTTTCAAGGCACTGTTTATCAGATCATTTGCTATCTTAAATAACAGAATCTACTTTTTAATAAGTCTGTCAGAAAACACAGGATGAAATAACAATGCCTAAAAGGTCTAATTTAAGGTTTTCCTCTAAGATGTCATTAAATTTTTGAGAAATTAACCTTTATCCAAAATGTTGGATGTTCTTCTGAATGAATCAATATAAATACCATAGTTTCCAAGTTCCAATGAATAGCCTTTAAGTATAGAAGTTTGCAAAATCAGAGTGGACTATCTGTTGTTCTGACTTATTTTCTACAAAGAAACTCAGATTTTCTGATAGTTTTTCTTTTTCTTGAAGATATGTTGAGTTTCTTTTTTATCCTTATAATTGACATAAAAATAATTTCAGATGTACTTTCTGAGTTCAGCAAATCCTTTTAATCAATAGACATTTTGATGAATCCTACATGGGCTTTTCATTATAGTCATATATTACAAGCCATCTGACATCCCTTTGCTTTGGATTAATAGGATCAATCAATTATTTTTCAAAAGCTTAATATGATCCTTATTTTTATCTTGACTTTTGCCCCATATATTATTGTTTTCTTCTTATTGATATGCTACAGAAGTGTAGGTTTTATTATTCTTCCTATTTCCACATTCTACAGAGGAAAGTGATGAGCTTATACCTCATCCTTTCTGCATTAATTATGGAAAAACATATTGTTTACATTTCTTGGAAATACATTGAAAGATTTGTGCTGCAGCATTAACCACAGTTATTGCAGTGCTATCACTGCAGCTTTGGCATAACTTGAGTATTACTGACTTAGCCCATATAACAGTGAGTGCCTCGTCTTCTCAGGTTTTCTCTTCCAGCTTGTTATATGCCTAGCAAAGTGCTTTGCTCAAAGTAGTGGATGGTAATAAATACAAGTGGATGGTAATAAATATTTAACATAATAAATTTTTATTATGTTAAAGACCTTTTCAAAATTCCCATTTGCCTAGAGAGTAAATGGCTTCAAATGCTTCTTGACTTGTTGTTTCCTTCCTAATAGTTTAGTATCTCCCATCTGTGCAAGAAAACACCATAAAACTGTTTTTTCAATTTTTTTTCCTCAAAAGTTAAAGAAATTTAGGGTTTATGCAATAATACTCTACAATGATACTAATGTTTATAATGATAAAAAAGGATCTTTAAAATATTTTTTCACAGTTCTTCAGGAAATACTACAATCATCCTCAACCTGAACACATCTATACTTCTAAGTTTTAAATAGTATATGCAACTCATGTACTTGTATTTTTCATACATTATTTCCCAAATATGTACCGAGTCTTCATATTTATAACTTCTAGTATCCACATCATGTTTCATGAAATTGATATTCACAGTGAGAATAATGTGTTTTTTAATTATGTTTTTTATTTACTTTGTTATTATGCCACAAGTCTTTTATAAACATCAGCTTATTTATCTTTTCTTAAAACATATAAGTAAATTCCCAGGACCTAGCTATCAGCGCATTCTTATTTAGTTATATGTGGTTTAATTTTATTTTTGTAAACTATTAGGTCAATAAAATAAAACACCAGTAATATATTTGAAAAAGATCAAAGTCAAAATAAGGAACATTTTAAGCCTTTAAGCAAATTTATTGGCCACTACTATAGACATTATAGAGAGTACCATTTCATGACTGTTACTTTGTTGATTTTTTTTATTTAAACTTGTTCCCAGGTCTGGGATTTAGAATTGAGGTGTACTCGATCACCTGATTAATCCAGATATTAATATTACAACAAAAATATTAATTCCAGAGAACATCTTACATTGATCATCCCCATTTTACATATTGGTGTCTGCCAATGATTCTTTTGGGTACATAACTGGAAATGTGTTCTCCAAGCCTCTTAAAATGGAGTGCTTTCCCAGTGAGTTCTTATATAAGAAACTGCCAGTCTTCCTGTCATCTTCCTCTCCTATGTCAGCCTGACACATCCCTTCATCTACTGAGCAAGACAGCCTTCCTGTTCCTGTCAGCTTGACCAAACTTTAGACCAGCTTCTTCCTCAGGGGAGGCCCCTGACCTCACTCTTCTTAGAGCACTTACCTCAGAAAACTTGGAATTGTAAATTCTCTCCCTGCTGCTTTGACATGTAAATCTTCTCCCAGACTTTTGTCAGCTTTACAACCTAGGAGTGTCTTTCTCACAGACTAGGAGCCATCCCTTTGAAAGGTTATCACCAAGAAAGATAGTGTGTCGGTCTGTGTAAGAAGGTGGAAGCCTGAGTGAGCACCAATTAGCAGACACAGCTGGTCTAATAACATTGACCAACTACTCTTTCACTTCCCTCAGTACTTTTCCTCCAGCTCACCCAGTGCTCCCTCCAAGATTAAATGCTCGCTCTTACTGCAGTAGTCTTAAATAATGTCTTGACTGTTTAACTCTGTACAATTTTTCTATTACTCACACATGTTTATATAGCTATAATTTATATCTATCTTGCTATTTCTTTGTAGAACCTTGACTAGTATATATGCAAAGTGAATCTAGCAGCATGTGATAGCAACAACAGTTTCATCTTAAAGAATCATTCCACTATAATTTTTATTTTATATTTCAGTTCTTATTTTTGTATTTCAAAGGCCATCATTGCTGTGGAAATTGTGAATTTTTCTCTTTAAATATTGAATGATATACAATGTGAAAATGTGGGAATCATTTGCCAGCAGGTAAAGGAGATCTTTGTCAGTTGGACTTTGCATGATTGTTCAGTCATTTTCTGCCTCCCAGGGATCCTATGCTTCTTTGGGCACTACTGTTAGGTAGGAGGATTGGAAAAGAAATGGAGGAAGTGGATGGATAAGCTACAGTGTGTAATTCCTTCTCTTGAGTAATAATAGAGCGGAGGTGGCAACAGATAAGACATGAATGAGAAAACTGACCTTAGGATATGTTAGACCTAAGTATTTAGAATTAGATTAAATATTATTTTTCATTCAACAGTAACACAAAACTAACTGTGTAGGGGTAAGATATGTACTTATTATGCTGAAATTCTGATAATAGGGCACATTGATTAAAGGTACCCTATTTCATCATTTTCTTAAAGGCTTATGCCAACCTGAAAATTGTAATTATAAAGAACAATCAAATCTTAAAGCAACAGATGTGAGTGCATACATTAAAGGAATAAGTCACTTATTTCATATATACCATAACATAAAAATATAAGGAGTGCAGAAAAGTAAACCAATCTATATATATAAACGCCTAATATGCTAAGTGTCCCACCAATCAGTCAACCATTCGGTTGACCGCTCGACCAGTCGCTATGACACACACTGACCACAAGGGGGCAGATGCTCCAACCAGTAAGGGACTGGGCGAGACGGGCTGGACATGCCCTGGAGCCAATCTCCTGCAGTTCCTCCCAGGCCTCTAAAATATTACTTCTAATTAATTTCCTTTCAATATGCATGAATTTGTGCACCAGGCCTCTGGTATATTAATAAAACCATAAAGACTGGCTTATTATACAGTGAGGTACTATTAACTGTTAACAAGGCTGTGGGAAAGAGAAATTCTAACACATCTATAATAATAAAAGCATAATATGCTAATTAGACTGGACAGCCAAATGACCTTGCGGACGTCGTTCCGAACATCTTTCTGGATGAAGCTGCGGCAGCGGGGACTGAGGCAGAGGCAGTTAGGGGCAATCAGGCAGGCAGGCAGGTAAGCAGTTAGGGGCAATTAGGCAGGCAGGTGAGTGATTAGGGGTGAGCGGGGACTGAGGCAGAGGCAGTTAGGGGCAATCAGGCAGGCAGGCAAATGGTTAGGGGCGATCAGGCAGGCAGGCAGGCAGGCGAGTGGTTAGGAGCCAGCGGTCCCGGATTGCGAGAGGGATGTCTGACTGCCCCAAGGGGTCCTAGATTGCGAGAGGGTGCAGGCTGGGCTGAGGGACCACCCTCCCTGCCCCCTCCCCGTGCATGAATTTCATGCACTGGGCCTCTAGTTAATTATAAGTGTGTGAATTAAATAGATTACTGTGGAAAAGTTTTGGCAAGATTTTGTTATGTTAATGATGAATATACCCCATAAACAGCATTTCAAGATCTATACCTTCTAAGGGCAAACTTGCATTTGTGTACAATTAAACCTGTACAAGCATTTTTATTTTATTTGTATTAATAACAGGTAAAATTTGAACTACACAACCACAACTAAATATACAACTAGGGAAAATATATAAACAAAACCCAGCATTTTACCATAGTTTATTTATACAATATAGTCAAAATGGGCAAGTCAGGTCTATATTTGTCAATATAAACCAATCTTGACAACAGTATGTATCTCGGTGCTTAGAGAAAGGATGTTACACAATTTAAATGTAACACAACCTGTGATTGTAAAAAATGAAACAAAACATTACAGTATTATCTACAGATTCATATATATGCTTCAAATTTCTTTAAAGCATGCCCTGCAGATGATGTATTAACTTCAGCACAGGAAGTGGAGAGAGGACAATTGACTGAACAGAGAAATGTCAACTTATTTTCAATATTTATTTCTTAAAATCTGAATCGAATATGCAAATAGTGTTATAGTAGACCTTGTCACTTTTAGCCTACCTATATCATTATAGTTGTAATACATTTCTTATTGATGGCATACAGCTGTTTCACTTGATTTTAAATTGTTTTGATAAAATCTGTCAATTGATATTTTTAGATTACTTACTTAAATATGATTATAGTGTAGATATAGGTTTACCATTTTGTTTTCTGTTCATTCTTATCTTTGTTCTATTTCTCTAAAATCTTTTTTTGGTTTATAAAAGAGATTTAGTATTCTATTTTAATTTCTATATTGTGATTTAATAAATCTCTGTATAGATTTTAGTTGTTACGATGGTTTTTAAAATATATAAATACTCTTCATAGTCTATTTAAAATCAGCCTTTTCTACTTGAATTAGAATGTAGAAATATTACCACCAGCAGATGTTCTCACCCTCTTTCTTTTAGGTATAGTTGTCATAGGTACTATATCTACCTATGTTGAAAACTTCATTAGACACTGTTTTTATTTGGTTTCAACTGTCAAAAATATTTTGAACAATTTAGAGAATAGTCTATTTAATTTACATGGCTTATTTACAGTTTCTCTCACTTTCCTCAAACTTAATTTTCCAAGATTGCTTCTGATATTTTCTTCTATATTAATAATTTTCTTTAGCAATGCTTTTAGATTAGGTTTGTTGGCTATGTTTTTCAGTTTTCTTTCATCACAGAATGTTGTCACTTTACCTTCATTACTTAAAAAACATTTTCACTGGATGCAGAATTCTGGGTTTACAGGTATTTCCACTTATTGCTGTAAAAGATGTGCTACTTAAGTCAATGAATGAATGGATAAAGATGTGAGATACTGATATTATGGAATGTTATTCAGCAGTGAGAAAGAAGGAAATATTTTCATTTACAACATGGGTGAACCTGAAGTCCATTGGGCTGAGTGAAACAAGCCAGACAAAGACAGCTACTATATGATTTCACTACATGTGGAATATTAAAAATAAAATAAAGTTTAACTCATAGAAGCCAAGAATAGAATGGTGGTTACAAGGTGCTGGGGTGGGGAAATAGGTGTTGGTTAAAGGGTGCAATGTTGCAGTTATGTAGGATGAATAAGTCTGGTGATGCAATATAAAGGCATACTGATTATATTTAATAATACTGTATTGAGCACTGGAAATATGTCAAGAGAGTAGATTTCAGGTGTACTCATCACACACATAAAAAATAACTGTTAGGAGCTGATATATTATCTTGGCTGTAGCAACCATTTAATATATATAATGTATAATACATCATATATAGTTTGTGTAATATATACAATAAAGTCATGTTGCACACCTTAAATATATATACAATGTATATAGTGTGTGAATATGTATATGTGTGTATATCTGTATACATATATACATATACATATACATACATATATATGCATACATATGTGCCACTTCATTCTGTTGCCACTTCATTCTGTCCCCATGCTTTTGATGAGAAATCTAGTCATTTAAATTGTTTCCTATAGTTAGTATGTCAGTTTTCTCTGGTTGCTTTTCTTTGTATTTAGTTTTATCAGTTTGATTATGATGTATCTGGACAAAGAGCTATTGGGCTTATTCCATTCTGGGTTCATTGAGGTCTTTGAATTTGTAATGTCTTGTCTTTCACCAAACTTAAGAATCTCTCATATACAAGGTGGGGCAAAAACAGTTGTGAAAATGTGAAACAGAGTTTATTCTTGATATTATTTACTAATTGTACTATTTTTCGTAAGAACAACTGTAGGCCTACTTTTGCTCCATTTTGTATTATTCTTTAAATACTTTTCAGCACCACATTCTTTCATCTTGCCTTTTGGAACATGAATAACATGAACTATAGAGTACTCATTAATTGTTAGCAGTCCCTGAAGCTCTGTTCATTTTCCGTAGTCCTTTTCTCTGTTATTTAGATTGAATATTTTTTATTGATCTGTCTTGAAGAGCTCATTGACTCTTTTTTCTTTCATTTTCATTCTCCTGTTGAAATCATCCAGTGAGATTTTTATTCTCATTGAAATTTTCAATCATAATATTTCCACTTGTTTATTTCTTAATCTTCTCTTTAATTACTAGCCCTTTTTATTTTTCTATTTTCATAAGAATGTTCAGAATCACTTATTTGAGCATTTTGATAATAGTCACTTTAAAGTCTTTATCAGAGATAAAAGCTTATCTATGTCATTTTGGTATGTTGAATTTTTTTATATGTCAAATAATTTTAAATTATAACCTGATTATTTTTAGTATTTCATCGTACAACTGGGTCTGAAGTCCCGTGGATAATGTTAATATTTTTGTATTAGTAGGCAATCAAGATAGTTAAGGTCAGGAACCAAATTCTAACATTCTAGTTTCATTTTTAGTTTATTTTTCCAAACCTTTGCGTGCTTTCAAATTGATCCGAGATGTGTGTCACTCAAGTGATCATTCTGGAACCTGATGACTGTCTGTTCAGTGGTTCAGTTCTTGAAGTTTTGATAGGCTAATTAAGAACAAATCTATGCATGGTTAGGTAGGAGGTGAGTCTAGGAGTTTATAAACAAACTAGAGCATCACTTTCCTGAGCTTCCTTCATTCCGGTGCTCCCCAGTGCTCTCCTGTTCCATGAGATGGCCCTTGTCTGTCATTCAGTCAAACACTTGCAGCACTAAGAAATTCACTCTGCAGTACACTTGCATGATGACATCCAGGTCTGACATGGAATGGAGAATGAAAAGCAAGAAAAATAAAACAGTGGGAATGGCCCCATATTTTTAGAACTGCATTTCCACTAAATGAAGAGGGAATTTTCCATTTCTCAGTGTAATTTCCCTTAGATTCCACTGCCACCATGGGGAGTGGCTGGTGGACTGGGCAAGAGAAGAGAGAAAATAAAAAAATAATGTATTTCTATACTCTACTGAGGAAAGAATTCCCTTTCTTGTTCCAAAACAGTATGTTCTTCCTCCATGTGCCTGCTACCATTTCCTTTCTTAGTCCTCAAATTGCTGTTCTCATACATTCTGTCCAGGTTTTATAGTTGAATTTGGTGGCAGAAACCAGATGGAGCATGCTTACTCCATTTTACCCAGAACCAGAATGGACAAATATATTTCTGTTTATAGAAATTTTTAAAGTTATGCTTAAGTATAGAGTTAGATTGCAATAACAAGGACAGTTCAGTGTTTTTTTTATTTTTTAATGTTCTATATTTTATGAAATTTTTGGTTTTGGCCTGTGTTGTTACAATTTATAAACTACTTGTGGTATGCTGTTTGCACAATGACCCTGATTATTCCGCCCATTGTATTTACTAGTATGTTCCTTTCCAATGAATTTATAGATGCACTTACTAAGAGTTTGAGTATATTGCTCTATCCCTGAATCTGAGCTGACCTCATGATTTTCTTTCATATATTGATTGTGGCAGAGTGATAATATGCCCCAGTGAGTGTAGGCATCAAGGGATCTGGCATGCTTTTGCCTCCTGCCAACATCCCCCCCTTCCTATCTCTCTCTCAAATCAAATCATAAAAATAATAAATAAATAAATAATAAATGTAAAATAGGCTTGAGCAGATGAGCTTTGAGATGATGAGAGGTCAATTTACTGTCAAGGAAGGAGAAAAGTGAACAAAATCAAAGCAATTTATTAATAAGTAACTTCAAAGAACTTCAAATTAAAGTGTGCTTTGCAACATTATTCATTTCTATTTTCTAGTATATTGCATTCACTGGCAATTAAATTAAAAGTTCTTCCTCTTGTGGACTTCTCTCTGGGGCATATTTAGACCCCAAAGAATAAACGTTCCTTTTTGAAACAGATGATTTTACATTTAATGAAATTTGTCTTCATTTTTAAGATTTCTAGGCACATTTATTAGACTGTTTTGTATCTGGCATAACATCTGACCTAATTCTAATTTGCAGAACATAATTGGAGCTTAGGGATATCATTATTCATAATACTCTTTCAGTTATAACAAATGAGAGGCAACCTTTGAATAAAAAATGACAATCAAAGGAAACTGTACTGTTCCTTTTCTTCTTCTTAAATGTGAATAAAGACAAAACCAGTCCTTACTTATTGTTGCTGATATTTGACCCCTAAAAATGAATATGGTTTTATTATTCGTAAAGGTCTTGGGAGAGTATTTACTTATACATCTTGGCAGTTTGGTAAAATATACAGTTCATAAATGTATGAGTTTTTAAAAGTGTAATATTCTCCTCTTTCAATTATATTTGAAGAGTGAAAATATGAAGTATATTGTTGGCACATGTTATCATTGCTAATGTGATTTGCTCTCCTAAAATTTGGTAAATTTTTAAATTCATGTATATTTCTTAAGTTGTTGAAAGCCAATTAAAAATTGCTGGAATTTATTGCTGGAAACATTTACTAAGATTGCAAATTTTACTTATAGTCTTAGAGAATTTTGAAATATTAACTCAACTATTTTCAAATGTTATCCTTAAAGAGAGAATTACATACAATAAATGAAGAGAGAATGCTTACCTATGTGCCCTTGACCAGGAATCAAACCCGTGACCCTTCAGTGCATAGACCCACTCTCTAACCCTCTAGCCTTCTAACCACTGAGAGACACGGATGGGTCTATTTGATTTTTACTTTCTCATATTTTTTTAAATACATTTTTATTGATTTATTGTTATTTTACCATTCTCTTCAAATAACCAACGTTAAAAACCACTTTTTAAGTTTGAATTTTATTCTGTTGTATGCCCAATGGGGACGCACCCGCAACCAAGGCACATGCCTCCGACCAGAATCGAACCCGGGACCCCCCTGGTCCGCAGGCCGACGCTCCATCCACTGAGCCAAACCAGTCAGGGCTCTCATATTTTTTTTTAAATTTGGTTTGTAAAGGGTTTGTTATTTTACCATTTCCTTCAAATAACCAACGTTAAAAACAGTTTTTTAAGTTTGAATTTTATTCTGTTGTATATATGTACCACATTTCCTTTATCCATTCATCCATATTTGACATTTGTTTCCACATCTTCACTATTTTGAATAGTGTTGCAATGAGCATGGGGGGATTATAATATCTTCTGGAGATCAGAGTTTCAACTCTTTTGAGTAAAGAGCCAGAAGTGGGATTGCTGGAGCATATGGTAGTTCTATTTTTAATTTTTAAAGGAAACTCCAAACTGTTTTCCATAGTGGTGACACCACTATGCATACTCACCAACAGTGTGAAAGGACTGCAATTTCTCCATAACTTAGCCAATGCTATTGAGTCTCTTTAAAAAAAAAAAATTCATCCTAAAAGGTATAAGGGGATTTGTCATTGTGGTGTCAATTTGTGTTTTCCTGATAATTAGTAATATTAATCATTGTCTGCATACATGTTGGGCATTTATATGTCTTCTTTGGAGAACTGTCTAGTCAAATCCTTAGCCCATTTTTAAATTGGGTTTTGCATTTTATTTTACTTTAGTTTTGTTTTGTTTGTATTGAGCTGTGCAAGTTCTTTATACATTTTGAAGATTAAACCCTTAAATCAGATATATGGTTTAAAAATATTTTCAACCATTTCATAGGTTGCCTTTTTACTTTGTTGATTATTTATTTTGCTGCAGAAGCTTTTTTTAGTTTGATAAAGTCCCACTTACCTATTTTTGTTTTTGTTACCAGTGCTTTGAATGTCATGAAATCATTGTCAAAACCAGTTATGAAGCTTTTCCCCTGCGTTTTCTTATAGTAGTTTTACATTTTCACATCCTTCTTACATGTCTTTAATCCATTTTGAGTTGATTTTATGATATGGTGTAAGGCAAGGGTACAATTTCATTTTTCTACATGTGGACATTCAGTTTTCCCAGCACAAAAAGATTATCCTATACCTACTGTGAATTGTTGGCACCCTTGTTGAGTATCAGTTGACTATCTATGTGAGGATTCATTTATGGGATCTCTGTTTTGAAACACTGGTGCATATGTCTCTTTTTATACCACTTCCATACTGCTTTGATAACTCTAGTGTTGTAATATATTTTGGAATCAGGAAATGTGATGACTCCAGCTTTGTTCTTTTTTTCTTTTTTTAAAAAGATATATTTTATTGATTTTTTACAGAGAGGAAGAGAGAGGGATAGGGAGTTAGAAACATCAATGAGAGAGAAACACCGATAGCTGCTTTCTGCACACCTCCCACTGGGGATGTGCCCGCAACCAAGGTACATGCCCTTGTCTGGAATCAAACCTGGGACCCTTCAGTCCACAGGCCGACACTCTATCCACTGAGCCAAACCGGTTAGGGCTCCAGCTTTTTCTTTTTTCTCTAGATTTATGTGCCTATTTTGTGGTATTTTTTATTTCACATATATTTTAAAACTCTTCTATTTCTCTAAAATATACCTTAGGTTCTTCATAGAAATTATATTGAATCTACAAAATCTATAGATTATTGTCATTTAATAATATTCTACCAATCCATGATCAGAGGATGTCTTTCCATTTGTTTTGTCTTCATTAATTTCTTTCATCAGTGTTTTTTTTTAATTTATACTATACAAGTCTTTCAATTTATTTCTTAGAATTTTGTGTGTTTTTTTGTGTTATAAATGGCAGGTTTTCCCTAATTTTCTTTTGTAATAACTCATTGTTAGGAAATATAACTGATTTTTGTATGCTGATTTAGTATACTGAATTGGTTTACTAGTTGTAACATTTTTTAAATGAAGTCTTTAGGGTTTTCTACATGTAAAACCATGATAGCTGCAAACAGGGACAGTTTTACTTTACTTCTTTCTGATTTGTATGTCTTTTATTTGTTTTTCTCGTTTAGTAGATCTGGCTGGGACTTCCATTATCATGTTGAATAGAAACAAGAAGAGTAGGCACCCATGCTCTGTTCACGATTTTGAGGAAAAGTTTTCAGTTTTGCTCTTTGAGTATTTTGGTTATGAGCTTTTCATATAAAGGGGTGGGCAAAGTAGGTTTATAGTCATGAGTATATGAAACACAGAGTTAATCATAACCTGCATGTCTTTTTCCATGTGAACAGCTGTAAACCTATTTTTGCCCACTCCATATAATAGCTATGTTGTTTATTGGATACCCATAATTTATTTATCTTGTAATTGGAGGTTTGTACCCTTTCACCAATATCTCCCTGCTTCCTTTACCCTGCCAGTCTTTGGTAAAATTCTAAGAATATTACAGTTTCAAATTTTATATTTGTGGCTTTATTATAAGTTCATTTTTGTGAGGAGTGGTGTAAGAAATTTGGCTTCATTCTTTTGCTTATTATCCAGCTTTCTAAAAAACATTTATTGATGAGACTGTGCTCTTCCTATTGAATATTCTTGTCTCTCTTGTCAAAATTAGTTTATTTTATATGCTAAGGTTTATTTCTGGGCTCTCAATTCTGGTCCAGAATTGGTCTATGTGTCTATTTTTCCCCAGTTACATACTGTTTTGATTACTATAGCTTTGTAAATTTTTTGCAATCAGTGAGTGTGATGCTTCTAAGGTGGTTCTTTTTTTTTTTTAAGATGTAATTTAGATAATCAGGGTCTTTTAAGGTTCCATACAAATTTTAGGATTGTTTTTCTATCAGTGAAACATACCATTGGAGTTCTGATAGGAAATACATTAACTCTATAGATGGCTTTGAGTAGTACAGTTAGTTTAAATAACAGTAATATTTCCAATTTATGAACACAGGGTATCTTTACGTTTGTGTGTCCTTAATTTCTTTAATCAAATTATTTTAGTTTTCATTGTACAGAACTTTCATCTCTTTGGTTTAATTTAGTCTTAATTATTTTATTATTTAGGATGTTATAAAAATAGAAATATTTCTCTATTTTTTTAGATTTTTGTTGTTAGTGTATAGGAACACAACTGATTTCTGTATATTGATAGTATATCTTGCAAGTTTACTGAATTTTTTTTATTGGTTCTAACTGCTTTTGGTGCAATCTTTGGGATTCTGCAAACAAAGATAATTTTATTTCCTTCTTTCCAATTTGAATGCTTTTCATTTATTTTTCCTGCCTGATTAATCTGGTTAGAAATTCCATTCCTATGTTGAATAGGAATAGTGAAATGAGCACCTTTATCTTTCCCTGATCTTAAAGAAAAAACTTTTAACCATTCATAGCTGAGTACAAAGTTAGCTGTGGGCTGGTCATATATGGCCTTTATTATGTTGAGGTATGTTTCTCTTATCCCTAATTTTTAAAGCATTTCTACAATTAAACATGTTGAATTTTGTAAAATGTCGGCGCAGGATGAGATAAAGGATAGAGGAATCTGTGATATGAAATGGAAGTGAATAAAAAATTCACATTTTTAGTTAAAAATGTGTTTGAAATGCAGAGAACGTTGGCTGGTAATAGAAAACATTTGAAACATTTGCCGTAACCGCATAATGAAATAAAAGGATTGCATTTTCTGCTGTCATGAAGCTATTTAATAGAAGAAATGGGCAGTAAGGTAGTTGTGCCTCACTGTGTTTAATCTTCCTAAACTCTCCCAGGGGAATTTCCTTCAGTTAGTTCCTGTTACTTAATTAGTCCCTTGTGGGAAAGTGCACATAAACTACTGTACTTGGTACAGTTTCCCAGGGGCATGCAGATGCCGGTCCATGTGCTGAAAACAAAGCTGAGAGCAAGTCTCAGGTCACTAGACTGCTCTCCAGGCCTTGGGCAGGAATTCCGCTATGTCAATACTGAAGCCACTTTGACATATTCCTTCCACAACTTTAATTTGTGTGCAAGTAAATCATGTGATATTTGAAGATGTTATTAAAAGTGAATGATTTCATATTGTGATTGCTATTCCTATCAGGAACGCTTTCTAAAAGATACCCCATGTGGATTAAACTCTCCAAGGGAAACCTTTGTTGTTTCTTGGTCTGTCCCGTAATAAAATGTCAAAGGAAAGATGATAAGGAAACAAATTGCTTAAGGTGGTATATTAGGCATGATCAACCTTTGAGGTTTTATCTCTACAAACAGATCAAATTGGAGCTTAAAATTCTGATTTAATTTGTCCTGCCTTCCACGTCTAGAGGCAGACTGATGTAGATTAATATCCAATGGCCTTTAAAAAGGATAACACAAAGCTTCTTTGCTACTCTGTCTCCACGTTCTGATCAATAATTTCCCTTTGGGTGCTTACTGCCTTTCAAAACAAAATCCCTCAGCCTGGCTCTGTGCCATGTCAGCCTCATTTAAAAACAAAAGTGGGGGTGGGGGATGTCAGTCAATAAAATGCTACCACTTATTTCCCCTGAAACTTAGTATAGGGAGAATAACAATAAGTGTTTTTTTCCTATCATCCCATCTAGAAACAATGAAAGTATCTTTATTATTTAAAATGATATCAGTATGAATATAAAATACATATTGGGCAGGTCATCTTATATTCTCTAAATTTATATTGATTCTTTTAAAAGAAAAATAATCATCAAAAATATGTGACTTGATTGATCGTTTATGAATTGGACTCTATATGCCTGCCAAATATGTATACACATATCCATGTTTATGTGTTCCTTAGAGCAGAAAAACCTGATTTTAAATTCTGATAATTGTTTCTGTGAGTTCATTAGGATATAAAAATAGCAACAAGTATATACAAATGGATTGACATATATGAAGACTTTTAAGAAAAAAAAAGGAATCTTTATTCTTCAATGAAACAAAAGAACTGTATTATACTCACCTGTCCTAAAATTGTTGTAACAGAGCAAAGTTAAATAGACTCAGCATAAATAACTTGTTCATGGGTAGGAATGTGTTGAATAGAAATTATTTTAATTGATATTCTTCTTTTTTTTTTTAGAGAGAGAGAGAGAGAAAGAGAGATTAATTTGTTGCTCCACTTTGTTCATGCATTCATTGATTACTTTTGCATGTGCCCTGATCGGGGATTGAACCCATAACCCTGACATATCCGAACAATGCTCTAACTAACTGAGCTACCTGGCCAAGGTTGAAATTCTTTATTTTAAATAATCCTTTATTGTTGTTGAAAGTATTACATATGTCCCCTTTTTCCTTCATTGACCCCTTCAGTCCCCCCAGGCCCTCCCCCCTCCCTCACCCCAGGCTATCAGCACTCTATTGTCTATGTCCATGGGTTACGCATATATGCATACAAGGCTTTGGTTATTACTTCCCATCCACCCACCCTCCCCTGCCTTCCCTCTGAGATTCTGCATTCTGCTCCATGCTTCCATGTCTCTGGATCCACTCCATTCATCAGTTTCTTTTGTTACTTAGATTCCACATATAAGTGCGATCATGTGATACTGGTCTTTCTCTGACTGACTTATTTCACTTACATGATACTCTCCAGGTCCCTCCATGCTGTCTCAAAGGGTAAGAGATTCTTCCTTTTCACTGGTGCATAGTATCCCATGGTATAAATGTACCACAGTTTTTTTATCCACTCATCTACTGATGGGCATTTGGGCTGTTTCCACATATTAGCTATTGTAAATTGTGCTGCTATGAACATAGGGGTACATACATTCTTTCTGATTGGGTGCTTCGGATTTCTTAGGATATATTCCTAGAAGTGGGATCTGGGTCAAATGGCAGTTCCATATTTACTTTTTTGAGGAAACTCATTCTGT
>NW_005353663.1:1988998-2013096 GCF_000412655.1 Myotis brandtii | reverse complement strand
TTCTTTTCCATTGATTTATATGCCTGTTCTTGTGCCAGTACCAGGCTGTTTTGATTATGGTGGCTTTGTAGTATAACTTGAAATCTGGTATTGTGATTTCTCCAACTTTGTTTTTCTTTCTCAAAATTGCTACAGCTAATCAGGGTCTTTTTTGACTGCATATGAATTTTTGGAGTATTTGTTCTAGCTCTGTAAAATAAGTCACGGTATTTTAATAGGGATTGCATTGAATCTGTAGATTGACTTGAGTAGTATGGACAGTTTAATGATGTTGATTCTATCAATTCATGAACACGGTTTGTTCTTCCACTTGTTTATATCTTCTTCTATCTCTTTTTTCAATGTCCTCTGGTTTTCCAAGTGTAGGTATTTTGCTTTTTTGGTTAAGTGTATTCCTGAGTATCTTATTTTTTGTTGTTGTTGCAACGATAAATGGGATATTTTTTTTAGGATTTTTTTTTAATTCTTAAATATGTTTTGAAAGGAGCATTTTTTTGCTCTTGATGCCATTTGAAAATTGTTGTTTTCTTTTTCACAGTTTCAATATCTACATAGGATTTTGGATATACAAAGTCAACAGGCGGAAAACCTTATTTTCCCTACTTATAGAAAGAGTTTAGCATTTTTCTCACATAAAGATCATCATTTTCAGCTCACCAGGGATAAAATTATATTGTAAACATTTCTTGCAGAAGTTTTAATAATCCAAATACATTTATTACAACAGTGAAAGAAAAAAACATTTACATTTATATACCCGTAAGATAAATTTTTATTGAGTGATATATCTTTCTTGAAACACCAAGAAAAATATATAGTGTGTTTTTGTTTTGGTTTTTTTTAATGCAATTTAAAGGTTTTTTTTACTAGTCATTTGGTGTCTTGGCTAAGTAAAGAAGATATTTACCCTTAAAACATATTCTATATTTGTATTCAATTCATATAATTTATATATGTACATATATTTCTTTTTGTTTTTTATTAGAATGAAGAGACATGGACATTGACTATGCATGAGAAGAGTAGAAGAAAAGGGTGAAATGGTGTGAGGAAAAACTACTGGGAAAATTTCTTAGATTTTGACTGATCACCAAACATCCTCTGAGGTATGATGACAGGAACGTGTCATTTTTTGTGCTAAATTATTCATTACCAAAATGTTTTATTAAACATAATAAATATTTTATGAGTAAAAATGAACAGAAAATACTTATACATGTAAATGTGCAACCCTTTTTTTTAATGATGTTTACTTTGAATTTATATTAGTTCACACAAACACTCCATCCATGCTTTTGTTCCGGCCCTCCGGTCCAGTTTAAGAACCCATTGTGGCCCTTGAGTCAAAAAGTTTGCCCACCCCTGGTCTAGAAGGATGTCTGGTCTAATTAGCATATTACACTTTTATTATTATAGATTTCTAGTTCCTCCTAGAACTAGGAGGAGGAAGATTGATATTATTCTCCCCTTTTTACAGGTAAGAAAATTAGGCTCAAAGAGGTAAGCAAATGGCTAAGCCAGCTTTCACACTCAGGGCTGCCTAGCTGGAAGCCACCAGCACAGGGTACATTCCTGAGGGTGCAGTCATCAGCCAGACAATGAAGCCTGGATGAGGCATAGTGTCAAAGTGGGTGTTACAGACACAAAGGCATTTTGGCAAGAGAGACCTAAGTTCATAGTTTAACTAAATAGCTCCAAATTCAAGGAAAGGCAGATCCTTTCAAGGAGAGACAAGATATGAACACTTGCCCACCAATGGTAAAACTTGGCAGGAAAAGAAGCTGGGTACCACACAAGCAGGTAATAGCTAAAACATTTTAACAGATTGCTAGAAGTCAAGTATGACCTAGTGCAGTGATGGAGAACCTTTTGAGCTTGGCGTGTCAGCATTTTGAAAAACCCTAACTTAACTCTGGTGCCGTGTCACATATAGAAATTTTTTGATATTTGCAACCATAGTAAAACAAATATTTATATTTTTGATATTTATTTTATATATTTAAATGCCATTTAACAAAGAAAAATCAACCAAAAAGATGAGTTCATGCGTGTCATAGGTTTGCCATCACTGATCTATAACAATGATCCTGGGCCTTTTCCAGGGAGTTGGCTTTTGCACTCCAGCCAGGATCACAAACCCTCATGAGCTCCATTGACCTCGACAATACTCCATCAATTTCAATGCTTTCTCACCCTGATTCAGGGTCAAATTGGATCACTCAGCATCATTCCGCTGTTGTTTCCAGCTGGCCTTATGAAGAGTGTGTAGATTCCTTTCTCCCTGTGAAGTTGTTCTCTGCCAGGGAAAAAAAATACATCTACAGTAAGAGAAACTAAAAACTCCATGCTGATGGGAACGGGGATGAGAGGCAGAAAGAGTCCCGACAGCTTCCTAGTCCCTGAGGAAGACCCACCCTTGCTTTCTTGTGTTTCGCTTTTGGGAGCTAATGAATTGTGTTTGTTTATGGATCAGTTAATACATAATAGGAAATATCTATTAACAAGTATTCAAACTACATAAACCTGTTGGTCTTAGCCTTTTTTTTTCTAGTATATTGAAAGGATATATTGTACTTAATAAGAATCTCTCACATTGGAACGAAAAATAGGGAGGAGCCATTGATGACATCTGTGACCTGGACAACTTGGGAGACATGGTTTCCAAATGCTCCTGAATTTTTTATTGTACCTTCACAGAGGGACTTGTGTTCACTTTGAAATATATTTATTCAAAGTGGATAGATTTGGGGCAGAAAATATTATGTACCCACAACAGTCACAATATAAAAAATAACTTATCTGGAAACAAATAGATTAAAGAAATGAAATAATATTATCCAAAAATAAAACCATTCCACAAACTATGAAATTTTTCTCTCAAATATTATATTCACTTAATATAGGGTGGGGTAAAAGTAGTTTTACAGTTTTTCATATGGAAAATAATACAAGAATAAACTTTGTTTCATGTACTCACAACTGTAAACCTACTTTTGCCCCACCCTGTATTTGTGTAATTTTAACTTGGAGGTTGATCTTTTATATTGTGATCTATTTACCTAGTGGAGAGAGGAATAGAAAAGTTGCATTTGTTAAATATGCTTAAAACCTGGTCCTACCATAAATATGACATTATCTCTGAAATGGAAATGCCACATATACATAATTCTCAATCACTTCTTTTCAAAGATGAAAAACCCAGTAAAATAATAATATGTACATACGTTATGTCAAATCTAATTTATACATTATTCAGACGTCAATTCAAAAATTGTGGGGTATGTAAAGCTGATTCTGACCAAAGAAGCAGATCTAGAGTTGAATCATATCTAAGAAAAATCCTAACTGAAAACGAATTGCGGGGGAGGAGGGATAAGGTAGATAGGTAGTAATCTGCATTTCCTTAAATAAAGTCATCTATTCACTTCTTTTGGCTTCCATAGGACTCTCATTTCACTCATCAAAAATGAAGACAGAAATGCCTGTGGCCCCGCAACAAACATAGAGGAAATTCCTTATTTGTGGATGAAAGTTAAAGAAGCAAACAAATTGTAAGTACTTTATTACTATATTTTTTCAATGTAATATTTTCTGTATGTTAACTTGAAAACAGTGAGTTTATATTTCAATAATAACTCAGAATAGAGTTGAAACACAAAATACCAACAATATAGAAAAAAATGTAAAAGCTAGTAAAAAATCCTAGCCCCATGATTTATATGATGCCAGCATTGCAGGATGGACTACGGATTGGTGCTACAGGACCACACAAACTTGAGGTAAGTCCATTTACTTGTTAAGAACATAAAGCTTTGTAGAAGTGAATTGGTGCTTAGCTCTATATTGTTATATAACAAATCACCCCAAGACTTAATGGCTTTAAACAACCATTTTATTCTGCATATGATTTTGTGAATCAGGAATTTAGAGAGGTCTTATCTGAGAACTTCTCTGATCCACGTGGTACCTGCTAGAGCTGCTGGGTTTGATGTATCTGCTTTCAAACTGTCTTCTTCGTTTTTTCCAGAATCAGATAAAATAGGTGGAAAAGTAAAAGATTGACTTTATGAACATTGATTAAAAGTCCCAAAAATATTTGCACATGTAACTATACATATTTTAAATTATAAATTAATATATATTTATCTCAGGAATATAATAAGGATGATCTCAATAATCTTTACATATTTATTAATATAGTTCAAAATAAAAGAGTAAGGTGGAGAAAATTTATATCGTCATATATAACCATCTTGATAGATGGTGACAGAGAATTTGGTAACATTTCTAAAGACAAAAATGTTTAGCAATTTAAGATTAAAAAGTGATTTCCTTACTTTGTATAGGGTCTCTAGTGAAAGCCACATCAGACAATACAAAACAAAGTTTACATATATAAACTTTAGAATTAGTAACAAGGATGCCTAACATCACCACTGTGATTATCACTACTGGAGGTTTTCACATGTTCCTCCACCTTCATCTCTCTGCTGCAGTCCCGTGAACTACCAGGTTTTTGAACATTCAAGCCTTGCTCTGTCATACCTCATGCATCTATTTGTAATTATCTTTTCTGCTTCTTCTGACTGGTGACTTCTAAATCCCATTTCACCCTCTTAGCACAAATATATCCCTTCTGTAAACTTGTTCTTGACTTTCTGAGTTAGTAAACGTATTCTCTCTGACCCTTGTCTATATTGCTTTTGAAATAGAATTGTAATTATGTTTTAATGTCAGTTTTTTCCCATCAGAATATGTGCTCTTTGAGAGCAAGGAAAAAACATTAATCATTGTACAACTGGAATCTAACAGTGATTGGTGAACTTAAATGGAAGCTTTTAAAACTATAAATAAACCCACAGGGCTTACATTTTGCTTTTAAGAGAGCTTGATGTTTTCCTTGTCAAAATCTTGATATGTTTCTCTCTAAAATTGCATGGCATATTCTTCATATACATCAGTTATGATTCTGATAATTGAGATATAACATAAGGTTATATATTGTCTAGTGTGTGGCGAATTGTTGTCATTCTTCTGGAAGTCAGCATTATTTTTGTTAGATCATCTTTTATTTCATATGCCAGTTAACATATATCAGCCTAGCAAATTGTTTGAATAAACCCAATTGGAAAGGCAATGAAAATTATCTCTAAGAGTACCACATAGAGAAAATACCATGTATAAAGAAAGATATTTGGATCAATGGTTTGCAAAATTAGTTTGACAGAACATCTTAGATAAATTGATAGATAGATAGAACTGTATAATATATATAGAATAAGATGTTTACATGATAAATTATATATTGTATATATAGTAACACATAATATATTTATACTCTATATTTCATAATGCTGTATATTTATCTATTCTATATACAGTATGTATGCTTTACACTACATATATCTTAATATATATGTACATAATGTGTGCATATATGTATAGTACATACACTTATTCTCCTTGAAGCAAAATTAATTTGTTTCAGGTCCTAGTATAATTTCACATTAGGCTCTTTTTTGGTTTCTTCAAACTGTGTTACTGAACCATGACAGTATCATTTAGGTAGGTGGGGATGTCTCAGGGTCAGTAATCCCAAATTTTGAAAATGAGGAAATAAACAGAGAAAACCAAACCTGTCCCAGTAGGCTTCAGCAGTGAGACTGTACAAAAGGGTGAGCTCTTAAAAAGAACTAATGAGGTCGACCTGGACCTAAGCTCCGTTTCCTCCCAAGGGAGGAGGTTTGATCACAGTGCTGCCCCTGAGGCGGACCACTGCCTCCCATCCGACATCCTGGCAGCAGAGCAGCTGCCTTCTCTCCACAGCACCTCTGCAATGGCAGTCCACTCCAAGCAAGCTTACAGCGATTCACTGTCCTTTGAATATGCTGCCAGATTGAAATTCTCAGACAGCCTCATTGCCTTGGACTGTAATGCATGAATAATCTTGAGCTTGGCCGATGTAGGTCAGTGGTTAGAGTGTCGTCCCGAGCATCAAAAGATCTTGGGTTCAAAATCCAGTCAAGGACACATATCTGGGTTGCAGTTTCGTTCCACAGCCAGAGTCAGGGTAGTGTGGGAGGCAACCAATCGATGTGTCTCTCTCACGTCCATGTTTCTCTCTCTCTTCCTCCCTTTCACTCTATCTAAAAGCAATGGAAAAAGATTCTTGGGTGAGGATTAACAACAACAATTATCATCTCAAGGCATCACAGCCAAAGACAACCTTCAGAAACTTACAACTTCACTCAAATTTTCACCAAAGCATACATTCAGTTAAATGGTTTTTCTCATGACATATGCAAAACCCTCCTATTGAAAACTTTTTTCCCCCTTTATTCTTATTTTGTAAATAAAACTATCTTTTTTTGCACCATTCATGTGAAATGTGTGAATAGGGTCAATTACTTTTAGAAAAATAGTTGAAGTAGAAAAAGACATGACTATGTTAGGCTGCTGTAACCCTAACTTTGCCCTATTCATCCTTGAAAATCTGACAGATTTCACCTTTTTTTTCTCTTACTGTGAACACTGTAGACAGAAAAAAAAGAGGAGCCTATTAGAAACCATGGAAGCAAAGGCATTTTAGCAGTTTATGTCCTCTTACAAAGCAGGAGCATAAAGTTTGATATCAGGAAGTACAGAATAGCTCTCCCTTGTAACATGAGCCTGTTTGAATCTTAAATACAATAAACGTGAAAAGAGGGTGAACAAGATTCCAAGAGTGCAGGGACCTAGTTTTCCAGAATATAAACCATTACAACTATACTGCATTTTATATTCCACATGCACACCTGTATCCTACTGCAATATGCCAGGTCATCTTTTCTGGTGTGTGTTTGTTTGTTTGTTTGTTTATTTTAAAGGGAGTTTATAGACCCTTGGGTGCCTCAAGGTCAGACTTCAAGAGAACTCAAGTCTGCTTAGAGTGTAAAACTGGGGAATAAAAAATGCCTCTGTGCTGGAAAAGAGAAAAATCAATAGAATAGAATAAAAAATAAGAAATGGTTGATCCACAGTGGCTAAACTCAAAATTTCCTTTAGGGACTCACTAGAAACTTTTGACAGAACTCTCTCACTCTCAAAAAGACAGTTACTAATATTGAGGAAATGACTTATCAAACTGAATACATGTTATATTTTTTCATTCATTTGCATAAAAAAGTCAAACCCACTTAACACTAAAGGAATGTGGTACTTTGTCTTATGGTGAGGATTCAAGAATTATACCGTGGATTATACCCAGGGGAATTCTGTTCACCCTGGTTTATTGTGAGCTGGAAAGAGCTTTGCCCTCACCCTGACCACAAGAAAAAGACAGCTCATCTGCCACGTCATTATTTTTGTTGAACCCTTTGGAGGGGTGGTGCAGAGCAAACAACTAATCTGCAATTGAAAGAAAGATAAGTAAGTAGCTTCAAAGAGAAGCAGGACTTGAGCACTGGCTAACCTGTGTAGGGCAAATAGGAAGGGCATGGCTGTAGGACATGGGGGAAAACTCAGCTAAAACTTTTGACAAATTACTAAAGACAATGTGATCTAACAGAAGAGTATAAACCCCTCAATGAAAATAATAAAAGGGGAGTTTTCACCCAGTTATAGACTATAGTCCTTACTGGGGATTCAGGATAAAAATCGCAGGCAGACACAGAAGGAAGCTTCCCAGGGTACACAGGCCTGGGAGAGGGGACCAGCCTGTGGGGGACATGCTGAGGCCCCGTATAGACTCTTAAGGCACCTTGTCCTCCCCAAGGCACAGGTGAAGACCTTTAGCAGCCGGGGCAAGAAAAAAGAAGTCTCTTTCCTTGAGATGTTTCCAATAGAGTTTACTTGTGTGTATGATGGGGGTTGGTGTGTCAGAGAGGTTTGCTCAGTGTTCCTTTTCCAGCCTTGGCTTCAGGCCGTCCTGTTGCACCTGCATATAGGAAGGCAATGCTCTCTACACTCGTTCCCCTCACCAGTGGTCTAGCTTTGTACTTAGTGCTTATAAGCCTGCTGGGAGGAGGTCATGAGGGTAGGGAGCACAGCCAGAATCTTAAATGTCTGGGTCTCAGGGGTCAGGCTTTTTCAGCCATTTGCCCTTTCCCTACCGTGGTACCTCTAATGGCCAGACCCCAGGATGAAGGAGAGGAAAGAGTTGGTTCACTAGGAGAAGAGTGTTCTAGACAGAAGGACCAGTCAATCCATTCAGGGACATAAGGTCAGAGCTTGTCTGTCATATTCAAGGTACCTCAAAGATGTAACTGTGCAGCTATGGATGTCACCAGAGGGTCTCTGACATTGACTCTGATTGAAAAGAGAAGTATTGGAGAATTTTAAACAGGGAAGTGACTTGATTGGCCTTTTGTTTGAAAATAATTATTCTGGCTGCCAAGGAAAGGTCAGATCAGGATGATTTGTTAGGCGTTCCTATTATAATTCAGGAAAGGTTGGCCTCTGCTCAGAGCAGGGTGGTGTCAGTGGATGTATTTTGAACATAAAGCCAGCGTGGTAGTCTAATATCAGGTGTGTAGTATGAATGTGAAGTTATGTATTCATAGGATTATAGAACAATACAGCTCTTCAAGCAAAAGCACAAATTAATAAGACAATTATTTTTAAATGAAAGGAAGAATAAAATAGCACCTAAAAAGGGCCAGAAGTTAGTTGGTTGTTGTTGTTTTTTTACTAGTAAATGCATGAAACTTGGTAAGGAAAATAAGGCAAAGTGTTGCCTGTCTTATGAATGTATTCTCTTTATTATAGTTCTGTGAAACATGTCATTGGAATTTTGATAGTGATTGTTTTGAATCTGTAGATTGCTTTGGGTAGTGTGGACATTTTTACTATATTAATTTATACATGGGCATAGAGTATATTTCCATTTATTTGTGTCTTCAGTTTCCTTAATCAGTATCTTATAGTTTTCAGTGTATGTCTTTTACTTCCTTGGTTAAATCTGTTCCTAGGTATCTTAAGCTTGTTTATGCAATTATAAATAGTATTGACTTCTTAATTTCTCTTTCTCATAATTTGTTATTAATGTATAGAAATGCAACAGATTTTTGTATATTGAATTGTATCCTGCAACTATACTGAATTTATTACTCCAGTTTTTTTGTGTATGTGAAGTCTTTAGAGTGTTATACATAATATGTCACCTTCAAATACTGACAGTTTTACTTTTCTTTTTAATTTGAATTCCTTTATGTTTTTCTTTGCCTAAGTGCTCAGGCTAGGAGTTCCAATACTATGTTTAAAAAGTAGAGAGAGTTGGCATCTTTGTCTTACTCCTTATCTTAGCAAAAAAGCTTTAGCTTTTAACTGAATATGTTAGCTGTGAGCTTGTCATAGATGGCTTTATTACATTGAAGTATGTATCCTCTATACCCACTTTGTTAAGAGTTTTTATCATAAGTAGAGCAGTTTCAGTGGCATGGTGAAGACTTAATTCAGACTGGATTGCAGCATCAATGAGACAGGGGAGATTGGAGGAATTTGTTGAAAAGAGATATGGAGGACAGAGGTGGCCATATAGAAGGAGAAATTAATAATACAATAGAGGGACAAATGACTGAGAAAAATATTTGAAAAGGTAAGAGAAATGAGATTCATGTTCAGAATGGAAGGAAAACATTGCTAGAGAAATAAATATAGGATGTCCTCCCAAAATGTATGCACACTTTAACAACTGATAGCCATAGATTCTATTACATTTTTAAAATGGAATGTATTTTAATAAACACTGACTTTATAATGTATGTACAGTTTGGGAGGACACCCTGTATATTCGTTATTGGAATAACAAAGGAGTTCCTCTCTGATGATTGTATTACCTCAATAAATCATAAAATAAATGTCTATTTACTTTTAAAAATATCAATATTGCTAAGAATGCCCATTAATATCTTTTGGGATCTCATGAGGGTTGAAACCTAATCATCTTTTCTCATAACAACCACACACTAGGCAAACTTTGGGGACATTGCATATTGAGGAAGATTTTTCTTTTCTAATTTGTACCTGTGTCCTAAGCAATTTTAAACAGTTCAAATACTTTACTTTGTACATAGTTTAATATATTTGCCTTGAAGAAGAAATAAAACTAAATGGCATATCCTACTCCCTAGGTCTAAAACATTTATTGGAATCCTGTTTCTGGGAGAAGTGTTATTTAGGCTTTTTATTTTGCTTAAAATGTGCTTTGCTAAAATGTCACTGGTCACACACTTACATTTAGGGATAGAAGGTGACTGCAGATACAATTTGATAAGGTCAAACTTTTCTGAGTCACGATATCACCTTCATTTCTCTTGACAGTTTGTTGAAATATCACAATTCTCATTTCTTTCTGAGTGACTTTAAAAGCATAACTAAATGAAACTATTCAGTGGATGAGCAATATATTGTTTTATCAGTTGTTTATTGGTTATCATTAATTGCATTCATTTTTGTATATATTACTTCAGCTAATGAACTCTTCCCAAGAATTCAAAGGAGATGAAATAGGGCACTTCTAATTTGAGGTAGATTGAATGCAGAAGCCAGGAGAGGCCTTGGCAAATGGGTTACTGATTGGGAAATACAGGCTTTTAGGAAATATGCCCAGGAATCTTGAGCTTCCAAAAGACAATCTGAGGCTGGCACAGAGTGTTTAAATGAATATAGGAAGCAAGAGGAGACTACATTTATGAGTTTATAAATAATTAACTTACTTTAGAGGTAAAATTGTATTAAATATTCTATATCAGTATATGGCATATAAGGTATGACCTAAACTCTGCCTCCTTCGACAGAATCTCCTGGTCCCCTCTCTGCTTTTTACTTCGTCTAGACAAGTATGACTTTGCTCTGTTCTCTGATGCTCAAATGCTCTGTCCAGTCTATCCTTTCAGACATACTTCATCTGCATCATTTGCACATTTCTAAAGCCTCAAAGATAAACTATCATTGACCCACATCGAAATATATTACCCCATGCTTCCCTCTGATGGCATTTTATTTTCTCACTATTCTTTCAAAGTATTTTAATAATTTTTAATTAGATATCTGTTTGTTCCAGGATACCTAAGATCTCCCTTAACTAAAGCCTAAGTTGTTTTTGTTGTTTGCCATTGTATACTAAGTCCTTAGCTGATTAAATCAACACTTAAATCAGAATGAGTAAATGAATGGATATATTTAGCATAACATCTTAGATTTTAAAAATGAATAAGAAATAGAGGCACACAACCCCAATATTTCTACCCTACCCCTGATGTAAAGTTGAAGAAATTCTGAGTTAAAAGTGATAATGTGTAAAAAGTGGCCTGACCCTGGTAAGGCCAGATTTGTTTCTCTTACTTATCTCTAGTTATAAAATGAACTAATCAAATCTAACTTGACTTTTTCAGTGATTATTTGCATTCATATTCTTCTAGGGCAGTGGTTCTCAACCTTCCTAATGCCGCGACCTTTTAATACAGTTCCTCATGTTGTGGTGACCCCCAACCATAAAATTATTTTTGTTGCTACTTCATAACTGTAATTTTGCTACTGTTATGAATCATAATGTAAATATCTAATATGCAGGATGTATTTTCATTGTTACAAATTGAACATAATTAAAGCATAGTGATTAATCACAAAAACAATATGTAATTATATATGTGTTTTCCGATGGTCTTAGGCGACCCCTGTGAAAGGGTCGTTTGACCCCCAAAGGGGGCACGACCCACAGGTTGAGAACCGCTGTTCTTGGGTAATTTTTTGACTTATATTTTTAAGTTCATCAACACAAATAGTGGCATTTATTGTTAGATATGCAAAAATATATGCCCAGAAATATACAATTATAACTTCTGAACAAATACTTGGGTATTCTGACTCCCTATCAATAGCCCAATAGCCTAAGTCAAATGTGAAGAAAAGTACACTCTACAGGTGACTTGATCTTGACTTTCTCCAAAGGACCAATTCCTTTGAATTTGCTTCATGGTTAAAAAACAGAAACCAGGCCAGAATAAGAGATTGACAATGCAAAATATCTCTGAGTTAAAGAAGGGAACTTTCAAAACTTGTCAAATGATTTCTCTGAAAAGCATTTTCTCTCTGAAATCCTGCGGCAGCTATTATGTATTTGATTTATAGAATGAAAACTGTCTGCTGTCAGGCTTCATAATTATTTGTATCATAGACCATTAAACATAGTGAGAGCAGAATATTTAAATGTATACTTTTGCTGTTTCTTAAGTAAATGTTATTTATCTTTGTCAGGTCATGGGCATAAACAGAAAATGTGGGCATAAGGGAAAGTTTACTGTGGAATGCTTGCAATTAGTGCACACGTTGTCCCCCATCAACTCCACCCTCAGCTCTCTGTTATGCATAGAGCGGTGTGCTGTGTAAGCATCAGTAGACACTATGGAAAGTGGTCCAGTAGAGGGAAATGGTCTCATTATTGTATATATTCATAGTAGAATTAGAAGTGTGCCATGTAACAATGAGTGTTTTTTTGTGTCTGGGGAACTATCCCAATTTAATTAAAAAGGGGAGCTACCAGATCTAGGGAAGAAGGATGTCCATAAAATACTTCTGCCAGCTACAGACTAATGTTCTTTTGTTGTGTGTGCTAACTCATGCCAAAGGAAAAAGGCAGTAAAAAAAAATTTGATAGTGCCATCTAGTATAGGAAAGTGTTTTTTCTCCTCAATCTTCATACAGAACATATTTAAAAACACACACACAAAACAAAACAGTAAGTTACATAGAGACTCTTGAATGACAAGAGAATGAGATAAGATCACTAAAATCTGTGATTATTTAAGCAAATGATTAAAAATATTAGAAGTAAGCCAAGAATTCACTAGTAGTAACATACAACCAGTTTTTATGAGTATACAACCTTCAAAAGTAAATATGTAATGGAGGTTGTGCCAGATGATTCTGTCATGCATTGGTAAATAAATACTGGGGTTAGGGAAAGAAGAAAGTGAAAGGCTTGCTAAGTGCCTCAGTTGTTAGAGAAGCAGACTACATATTGAGCCAATGAGTGACTTAAACATATATGATTAGCCACAGTGCTATGTGCTCGTAGAAGATCATGTTATGCTCAGCTCCTGAAGTATGGTTTGGATAGGGGTGACATAAAGGTTTTAGATGGGAAAGTGACAGGGAGAATTTCTCCAGAGTATATCAGAGCAAAGAGGAGAACAAGACAGAGTCACCCACATGAAGGGTATCCTATATAATAAAAGCCTAATATGCTAAGTGTCTGGTCGTCCAGTCGTCCGTTTAACCAATCAAAGCATAACATGCTAGTGATATGCTAAAGCTGCTCAACCGCTTGCTATGGTATGCACTGACCAGCAGGGGGCAGAAAGTCAACCAATCACTATGACGTGCACTGACCACCAGGGGGCAGATGCTCCTACCCGTAGGTTAGCTTGCTGCTGGGGTCTGGCCAATCAGGACTGAGCGAGATGGGCCAGACATGCACTGGAGCCCTCTTGGGGTTCCTTCCCAGCTAGCCAATCTCCCGCATGCCTCCCTGGCCCTGAGGGTGCACCGGTGGGGTCCCTCGGCCTGGCTGGCACCCTCTTGCAATCCGGGATCCCTCAGGGGATGTCGGAGAGCTGATTTTGGCTCAATCCCATAAGCCAGGCCAAGGGACCTCACTGGTACATGAATTTGTGCACCGGGCCTCTAGTAAATAAGAAAGTGATATGTAAGGCAAATTTTAAAAGACACTAAATGGAAAATGTGTGTATATGTGTGTTTGTTAGCACGTGTTGTTGGGAAACACAATTAGAAAACAAAATCTCTAACCAAGAAAACTCCACAAAGAGAGTAGAGACAGAAAGCATTTGTATTTTTCAGTAAGCATTATACCTGGATGCAATGCATACCACAGGCATTCTGCTAAGTGATTGCAAAGACAGAAAATAGTCTCACCTCCTCTTAGTCCTCAAGTGAGAGGACTTCGCAGTACCATTTATCACAACTACATCACCTGATTTTACTTGGTAATCAGGTGACCTTCTGTATTAGCTTCCTGGCTTTATTCAGAGGACAAACTTTTCATATCTTTATGATAGAAGGTAATGTTGGAAGTTGGAGCAAGAACATTTATGAATAATGCCAAGATGGTTCATGTATCTCTAGGTCTATCACTGTCCATAGTTATTTTCTCATATTGAGTTGAATTCCAGGAAGTTGAATAATTTCTTCCAATTTTATGACCATTTTAAGGTTTCTTAGACATAATGGCAAAATATCCTTCAGAAAATTTGAATTTAACATTTAAATAAATTAATTAAAAAGAATAAAAAGGGTCTGTATCCATATCTTGAATTTATATAATGGTCTGAAATACATAAGTTACATTTTTATATATAACCTGCTTTTTTCACTGTTGAGATTAGCCTCCTTTTAGAATTTGGCCAGTGGTATTCCATCTCATTGCTCTTCATCAGGCATTTTGGTAGAAATGGAAGTTGTCAAACATATCATTGAGGAGAGGCTCATTGCTGGTGAAAGCTGTTATTCATTTAAGTTTTGGTTGATGTTAGCAATTCTCTTTAAATGGGTTTTAAGATGTGAGTCTCAAGGAACGAGGTGCTGTTAGAGAACCTGTTTTTCAAGTGGCCTTAGTCATTGGTGTGATGGCAATATAATGCTACTACAGTGTAGTGAATGGTTTTCTTCTTTTTTTCTTCTTAAATTGTAGACTACTTTCCATCCTAAAATTTCATTTGCATTGGTATGGAAGGCACAGGAAGTTGCCTTGGTCCTTGCCACTTACAAGTATTATAATGTTTTCTCTCAGTTTCCTCTTTCTTATGTAACACATGATCACATACTATGAAAATTAGCTAATATACTTTGGGATTACAGAAAAGGGGTGAGGTAAGAAAGGACACAAATAGACAGGAGAGAGACAGAGACTAAGAGAGGGATACAAAGAGAGACTGACAGAGAAGAAAATAAGGGATATTGAGGCATAGGCAAAAACTCTTTATTTCCTCACTAGAGGCCCAATGCACGAAAATTCATGCACTCGGGGGCAAGGGGGTCCCTCAGCCTGGCCTGTGCCCTCTTACAGTCCAAGAGCCCTCAGGGGATGTCCTACTGGGGAGAGGGCCTAAGCCGCAGTCTGGCCTCCCTCTGTGGGAGGTGACTGGGCAATCAGGGGAAGGTGCCAGCTGGTGCAGCCCCGCCCCCCATCGCCCTTCTGCTGCCACTGATTGCTGCCGCCTCCCCCCGCCCCCATTGGCGTCCCCTCCCTCTGCCTGCTGGCATGCGCTTTGGTTGGCCTGGCGTCACCTCGCCAGTACCGCCCCCCGTCGACTGGTCGTTCTGCCGTTCAGTCAATATGCATATTATACTTTTATTATATAGGATGGGGGGGTCCCTCAGCCTGGCCTGTGCCCTCTTACAGTCCAAGAGCCCTCAGGGGATGTCCTACTGGGGAGAGGGCCTAAGCCGCAGCCTGGCCTCCCTCTGTGTGAGGTGACTGGGCGATCAGGGAAAGGTGCCGGCTGGTGCAGCCCTGCCCCCCATCGCCCTTCTGCCACCACTGATTGCTGCTGCCCCCCACGTTGGTGTCCCCTCCCTCTGCCTACTGGCATGCGCTTTGGTTGGCCTGGTGTCACCTCGCCTGTCCCGCCCCCCGCCGACTGGTCGTTCTGCCGTTCAGTCAATATGCATATTATACTTTTATTATATAGGATGGTTGCTGTCAAAATACCTGGGGGCCTCCACTGGTTAGTGACATCTCATTGGGGAGGCACAGAAAGAGGAGGATGCACCGCAGAACAAAAGGGGTAGGCTGTGTTTATTCTCAGGAAATGTAAGGAAAACCATAGATATAATCCCATACATTCCTATAACCTACTCATGTTCCTTTTTATATTTGGAATTATATAATTAAATTCACTGTTATAAAAATATACTATGGCACAGATGGAAATTACAAAGTTAGGAAACAATTTTAGGTGGCAAAGTGGATCCTGGGTTACTCACCAGTAGTTCAGTTTCTAACAACTGCTTGCTCCATGTGTTGCCCTTTCCTCAGGCCACCCCGAGAAGATCTCAGTTGTTTGTGATAATATACAAGGGGTCAGTGTGTGTTGTTCTACATGCATAGATGTTAAAATTTTCATTAATACATCCTTACTACTACCTAGAGACAAGTTCCTATCATTTCAGACAATAGATGTTTAAAATGATGTTTGGAAAACTGCTTAATTTATATGTATGTATGTTTTCCATACTTACCATACACATTGCCTCAAATATTTGTCACTTAATCCTAGATTGAATTCTTTCCTTTTCATTTTTTTTAAGTGTACTGAACCTATAGCTCCTAGTTTTAAGGTTTCTTCTTCTTTTTTTCTCCCTGGTCTTTTCACCTAGACTTAAGTCAATTTGGTTCATGCCTACTTGAGTAATAAAAGAGCTTTACTGGAAAGTGACATTTGTTTTTTTTAGGATATCAGCTTTTGAATTGATTTCCTATGACCACCGGAAAGTTATTTTTTAAAATCGACAGTGGCCTCTGGGACCTTAAATGATTTAACTATTTGGGGAAAATTAGCTAGACAATGTAGACAAATAAGCAATTTGTCTTTTTATTGAATGAAATATTGTGAATGAGTTCATCAGTTGGTCGATTGGCGAATTTGATTTAGTAAGACCAATCAAGCAAGGCTTTATAATCAGGGAATAGTGGAAAAATTAAAATTCAGGTACAAGAACCTGTACCTAAAAGCTAACTTGAGCTGGTTAACAAAATCAAAATCATGAATATATGACTCACATAATGGGGAAATCCAGAGGTTAACCTGGCTCAGTGTGACAAGTTGCCCGGCCAGTGTTGCTCAGTGGTTGAGCATTAGCCCATGAACCACGAGGTCACAGTTCGTTTGCTGGTCAGGACACATGCTCGGTTGTATGCTTGATCCCAGGTGGGAGGCGGCAAATCAATGTTTCTCATCGATGTTTCTATCTCTCTATCCTTCTCCCTTCCCCTCTCTGATATCAATAAAAAATATTTTTTTTAAAAAAGTGTGACAAGTCACCAAATAATGTAGTCATAGTCTTATTACCAAAAAGTCCACTCTCCTTCCTCTGTATAGAGAGAGCTTCTTATATATGGCTAGAGAAAATGGTTACCAACCAGCTTAAATATACATGGTCCTTATAGCTCATGGACTGAGGGTGGGCTTTTAAATTTTTTTTCTGGATCTCATTACCCTTCTCAACTCTACCTTTAGTATGGGTTAGGACAGGGGTGGGCAAACTTTTTGACTCGAGGGCCACAATGGGTTCTTAAACTGGACTGGAGGGCCGGAACAAAAGCATGGATGGAGTGTTTGTGTGAACTAATATAAATTCAAAGTAAACATCATTACATAAAAGGGTACGGTCTTTTTTTTTTTTAGTTTTTTTCATTTCAAAAGGGCCAGATCTGGCCCGCGGGCCGTAGTTTGCCCACGGCTGGGTTAGGAGCTGGGCTAGACATCATGACAGACATGCTATCTGGAGGAGATGGGGCTAGGAAGGGTTGATTTACAGAGTTAAAAAGTCTTTATTTTATTAGATTATGGGAAAAGCATTGCTGGAAAAGCCAAACAGTAGAAGCCTATCTTAGCAACTCTGACCTTTGGTGCTATTTTATAAAAGCCTGAATGTGTGTGATATCTTCATTGAATAGCACATTTTCTTAAAACCAAAAGAATTTACAGGAATATTTTTTTGCTTAAAATTGGAATGACTAAAAAGTTGCCATTGTGCTAATGAAGCTGAAAGGAAAGCAATTAAAAATCCAAATGTCTGAAAAATGACATCCATTAAACCTGCATTATACTGCTATTAACTAAGGGACTCATGTCATAAAGTAGATGTTTGAGATGATCACTTTGGAAAAGATAAAATTGCCTTATTTACATCTATTTTTGTCAGATTTATAACTATGTTCCTTTAATTTTATAAGACATATTAGTCACAAGTTGTACTTAATTTTATTGTAGAGTACAAAACAGTTTGTATGAAGAAATGTAAATGTAAACACTCACAAATCAGTAGCTTTACATGGATAGCAATATGTACAGTTATATCTAGTTTTTGTGCATTTCTTTCATGCTTAATTTAATATGGTCATTGCTTCAACTTTCCTTAGCTTAGTTGAGCATGAACTAAAGGAGAACATGGGTATTTTAAAAGACTATATTAAATATCAATAGATATATCCCAAAACAAATAAGATTACTCAACTTTTATTACCAAATATCAGCACTGTATGAAAACATCATGTTCTCTTCAATGAGAATACTACCTATGATGATACATGGTGGCAGATTTCAAACTCCAGAGGTAGAGGCATAAAAAGTATAGGTAATTCTTCAGCATATTAAAAGATATAAAGCAGTTGGTTATAAAACCAGTTGTAAGGACATCATGATATATACCACTGGGATATATTTCTGTTGCATTTACTTTACTTAAAGAAAGAGCATGTTCATAGGTCAACTATCCAATTTAGATTTCCACTTCCTGGATCATCTTACCTTGGTAATCCCACACTACTGGCCCTTAGAACTACAGTACAATTGCTACTGTCTGCTTAGAGGCAGTCAATTGTAGAAATTAAGGGCATTAATTTTGGAGCTGCACAGTTTGGAGTATTTTATTTGTGTTTGATATTAAGTTAATACTTTGTTTCTGGTACTTTCTTCATGTGCATATGAATATAATGCTAATACAATTACAAGCTCATAGAGATATCACACTCAGTAATTAGTAGCTTCATATTAATAACAATAACAGTATTTCCTTCTGCAGATCAGGACTGCCCCAGCAGAGATAGTAATCTTAGGATCTTCAGCCCCATCACTTAATATTTTCATAATTAAGATGCTTTGTTAAGCAAAACTAGTATCTAACATGCCAAGGAACTGTTTAAAAGTATGCCCTATCCTGCCCTGGCTGGGGTGGCTCAGTTGATTGGAGTATTCTCCCTTGCACTGAAAGGATGTGGATTAGATTCTAGGTCAGGGCATATACTCAGGTTGCAGACCCCAGTTGGAGTATGTATAGATTGATGTTTCTCTCTCACATCAATGTTTCTCTCTCCCTCTCTCCCTTTCTCTCTTTCTAAATTCAATAAAAACATATCCTTGGGTGAGGATTAAAAAAGAAGAAGTATGCCCTATCCCAATTTCTTTTGATATAGTACCAACCATGTGTAAAACATTATAAATAAATATTTCTTCCTTCTGTTTCCTCAATTTTATGTCATGATTTATTTTATAGAACTAAATTTTTGCATTATTCATTATGTGCTGTTCTTCAAAGGAATCTAGTGTGATTTCTTTCAATAACTTCAACCCTATACCTAACACCATATCCGTGGAGTATCAACAATAAATAGAATTATAATGGAGCTATATTAGTGCATTACTATATTAGTGCATTACCACAGGTTTTGCCTGACCAGTTTTCTCTTCTACCCCCTCTATGGTTAGGCAAATTTAACCATAAGTTAACTCTTATTACCTAATTAGCCTTACTGAGGCCTAATCTCTGTAACCACATCAGATTCTATGGGGTAGATCTTCTGGCTTGTTCTAGAATAAAGACATTTGCCTGGCTCAAATTATCCCCACACCTCTTCTAAATTCATACCATGCAACAGGGATAGAAAATACAGTTGACCTACTTCTACTGAATGACTAGATAAAGAATGTATATACCTCAACTTAGGTATATTACCTAAGGAGAAAAACAAGTACCTGAGACCAGCAGAATGAGAACCAACACCCACTGAGGTGCTGAGTGTCTAATAGTAGATGCACAGAAGAACAGGGAGCAGCAAGGCCTTAGTAGCAGAAGAATCTAAATAACTTCAGCAAGGGTTTACTCCCAGAAGAAAGAGCCATCATCGGAATGGATTGCACTGTGTCTCTGAGACAAACAGTTCAGTCGTCACAGTGAACTAATTGAAAGGAAAATGTGTGGAGCAGCACATATTTCTCTTGGGGGAAGAAAACAACCAAGGCTCAGGGACCCTTTAAAATAGAGAAATCGAACAACAACCACCAAAAGATTCAAGATTCAGCATATTATTGAAACTTTCAGTTGCTAAAGAAATAGAAAAAGTTCTTTAAGGAGCCCTGGCTGGTTTGGCTCAGTGGATAGAGCATTGGCCTGTAGACTGAAGGGTCCCAGGTTCAAATCCGGCTAAGGGCACATGCCTAGGTTGCAGGCTCGATCCCCAGTAGGGGACGTGCAGGAGGCAGCCGATCAATGATTCTCTCTCATCATTGATGTTTCTATCTCTCTAACCCTCTCCTTTCCTCTCTGAAATCAATAAAAGTATATTTAAAAAAATAAAAATGTTCTTTAAGGGAACATGGAAAGACATATAAAACTGACTCCAAACCCCGTCTTTCTAAAAGGCATTTCAGAAAAACATATTCAAATATCAAAGAGAAAAATGAAATTATAACACAATCTAGTAAGATTTAAGAGAGGACAATTTCACAGAAGTCAAATAGCTTTTTTACTAAGCTTTTACCTAGGGTTTATTGCTGAATTTTAAACAGTACAAAGCAATGGACAACCAAGAAATATGCTTCTAAGAAACTAAAAAGGTAATTAGAATTATGCTTCCAGGAATTTTGGAATAACAAGTCCAGAATTGCCATTTTACCATAAATAACTTGAAAACTTCACAAAATATATAAAATAACTCTTTTCAGTTACTGGCATGAGATTGCATAGGACAGTTATCCTTGAGAAAGGGGGGAAATTAGGTCAGTTCTATAATTGGTCGGGATTTTTTCCTTTGGGGAATTTCTGGACCACAAAACAGGAGAGGGAACACAAACAGAACCCAATAGATTTGAGTCTGTAGCCTAAGGGGACTGGAATGTGTGGATCAGGTTGAAAAAGAAGAGAAGTGTGCAGAGAAAGTTCCAAAAATCTGCATGGAAACTCTCTTAGGTTCTGTCTGAATAACAATATATATACTTCTTATGGAGAACCCCAAGAGCCCCAGTAAAGAATAACTCAGAGAAAGAAACATTTCTGAAGAACTCTAAGCCAATTAATTAGCAGAGTTCTCAGAAATATGGCAGCTGTTTGAGTGCCCAATAGTCAGAGTAAAGAGAGACTTCATCAAACACCCAGAGTATGCAGTGGAGACTCCAGAAGGGTTGCCCCTTAGTAATGGATTTAAACTCATAAATAAATAAGGTCACTCTGGACTCTCCTTTTAAAAAGCCTGAAAACAAATCTCAAAAGTATCGAGCTAAATTGTAAGTAACTGCCTGCTAAAACAGAGATCACAGACACTCTTTGACGTAAGACAATAAAATCCAGGCCTTGAAAGGTAACATTACTGGGTCCAGCATCCAACAGAAAATTACTAGACACACCAAGAAAGAGGTAAATTTAACCCATAGGAGAAAATCAACAGAGACAGCAGCAGCAATCACAGAGATGTTGGATTTGCAGACATGAACTTTAGATTAGTTATTATACATAACCTTTATGTGCTCAGATACTAAAAGCAATGAAAAGTAAATGATATAAAGAAAACAATCAAATGGAAACATGAAATATGTAATAATAAAAGTAAAATTTTTACTAGATGACAGTAACAGCAAGTAGGAGTAGTAGAAGATAACATGCAATCACTAGTCAGTAGAACGTTAGCGTGGTTATGTTAATATCAACCGGAGGGCATCTGGGTGGCTGGCGATAACATAAGTGGACACTTTATAATAATTTATTGATCTATATGCTTGTTTAATAGTGAGTTTAGAGGCAATGATACCCATTGACAATATACACTGGTCCCTAAATATGAATAAATCCCACTCTTTCCTAAGAGGAACCAGGGCATTTTGGAGAACTGGCAGACTCCATTTCTTGACAGAGAATATGTGAGAAAGGCTTAAAACTGCTTATTGTGAGAGAAGCAAAAAACAAGCAAACAAAAATGTGATAAAAAGACATTTGAGCCATCTTGAACACCTCTTACTGTCCAATTTTAGAACTACTTGAACATCAAATAAAGAAGTACTTCAGTGGCTTGAAGCACACTAAATTTATGAAAACCATGATAATATTCAAAAAATAAAGTGTAAAACAAACAATGGCAACAAATACTTATATGCTACCATTACAAATAACCCACTCTCTCTGAAAGTTGCTAAGAAGAAGGAATTACACACTAATCCTGACTCTCTTGTAGGAAATATTTTCATGGTTAAAAATCATTCAGTAAATTAGAAAAATCTCTTTTTTTACTGAGGCATGGCAGTGAATAAATATAGATAGAATGATAAAAATATTTCTAATTTTCCAATATTTTTTACCTCTAAAATATTGATCTGGGAAGAATCTTAAATGCATGCTAAAATTGGTAGGTAAGATGTTGATGGCAAACACAGATTATCCACCTATCATATCTCAGATTAGTTGCTGCAGAAAGAGTAAACATGTTTGCATTGAAAGCTATAACTGTCACTATTTTAATTCAGAGATGAATGTCAGCATCACTAATAGTGGGACAACAGAACATGACAGGCCTTCTGATGTAATGAAATCCAAGGGATACAGCAGCATCTCTTAAGTAATCTTGCCAATTTATTTTAACCTAAATCTATGTAAGCCTTTCAATATAATACCCATTTTGCTGGTCATAGCAGGTGATTGAAATGTCAAATGCCACCAGGAGAAAACAATCAGATCAACGCGGAAGGTAGGAAATATCTGCAAAACAAATGGCCTGACTCTTCAACAAGCATTGCCATATCACAGGGAAGACTCTTCTAGATTAAAAAATACTTAAGAGCCATGGCAACCAAAAGTTTGCCTTGGAATGGACCATTATCTATTCAACCAGCTATAAATGATACTGAGGGAAACTGTGAAATGAGAATATGGATTAGATATTAGATATAGTTAGAGAATTATTGCTCTTTTTGATAGGCCTGACAATCATAACATAGTTAGGCAAAGGAGTTCTTATTTTTTAGAGATTCATACAGACATATGTGTTGTTGAAATGTAATGGTGCTTACAATTTACTTCAAACAACTTTTAAAAAATACTTGAAGCAAATATTTTTGTTAAATCAAGATAATGCACATATAACTTTTCATTATACTATCCTCCATATAGTTTGTTTTAATTATTCCCATAACTAAAAGGAAAAGCAACTGGCAAAAAAATCTTTGGGTTCTTATTGCACCTTTCTTCCCCCTTTTACATCAATTTTATAAAGACAATTATTAGAACTCAGAAATGTAGGTGCTTCCCTAAAAATAAGCATTTAGATTTTAATTTACTTTTACAGTTGTTTGAAGACAGGGATATATCCCTAATAACCAAAAAATAAAAAGGTGTTATCAGCCCTAACCGGTTTGGCTCGGTGGATAGAGCATCGGCCTGCGGACTCAAGGGTCCCAGGTTCGATTCCAGTCGAGGGCATGTACCTTGGTTGCGGGCACATCCCCAGTAGGAGGTGTGCAGGAGGCAGCTGATCGATGTTTCTCTCTCATCCATGTTTCTAACTCTCTATCTCTCTCCCTTCCTCTCTGTAAAAAATCAATAAAATATATTTTTAAAAAAGGTGTTATCATAGATGTCATGATATTTAACTTTCTTTCAATTTTTAAAAAAGTTGGGATCAGCAGCTAACTTAGAATATGAATATTTGAATAGCTGATCATTGTTATATTTTTTATTTGTCATCAAATCTATAAAATCATTCTCATTCTTTTAAATTGAAAAATATGGTTGTTCAATATCTTAAACATATTTTTCTTAAATATATTCAAATTGTTTCATAAACTCATTTTACATTTGACAACCCTATCATTTTTCCAATAATTATTAAATTTCTTCTTTTCCTAATCCTTTTCTCCTTCCTCTTTCAACCCTTCATTCTTCTATTCCAGTGGTTGGCAAACTCATTAGTCAACAGAGCCAAATATCAACAGTACAATGATTGAAATTATTTTTGAGAGCCAAATTTTTTAAACTTAAACTATATAGGTAGGTACACTGTTATTAACTTAATTAGGGTACTCCTAAGCTGGCCTTTGCTAAAAACGTCCTCAATCTGA